>NC_090655.1:59646265-59683765 GCF_040937935.1 Hyperolius riggenbachi
TCTGCGCACATTCCAAGTATAATCACCAACAATCTAAGCTTGACAAAAGGTAACTAATTTTAAGGGTATGTCATCGATAAACGTCTATTATTTGAATATAATTTGTTTAATGGAAAATGGTGGAACATCTTCATTATTCCAGCTTATTTTAAATCAATTTTCACTTTGTAAAAAAAAAAAACCGCTCTCAGGGCAGCTCTATACATTACAGCAAAGCTGATTACAGACTCTCTCCTGCTTTTGTAATGTGGATACTGAGACCCCATTTGAGAACATTTTCAATTACTTCTGATCTCTGAGACTTTCTATGCAGCTTAGTAGCTTTAAAGAGGAACTCTAGTGAAAATAACAATGAATAAAATGACTTATTTTTCACAATTTAAATGTATAGATTATATAGTCAGTATTTGCCCCCTGTAAAATCTTTCCTCTCCTTGGTTTACATTCTGAAATTTATCACAGGTGGTGACATCTATTTCTGCCAGGTGATCTGTATGGGATGTTCGTCACTGAGAGTTCTATGCACGGAGGGAGATGCTGCTTGCTTGGCCTTTGGGAAAAGCTATTATTTCCCATAATGCAACTAAGTTCACAGACATGAAACTGTCAGGGCCCTGGTCATGACATCACACCGTGGGAGGGGTTTCACCGCAATATCAGTCATACAGACCCCCTGATGATCTATTTGAGAAATGGTAAAGATTTCTTGTGGGAAAGGAGATACCAGCTACGGATTGGATTGAAGATCAGTCCATGGTTATAGTTCTTCTTTAAAGCATTTATCCAGCCTCCCATTACAACAGTACATTTGCATTTAGCAAATCTGTGCTTTTTGTTATAAACATTTTGAAAGTTCCTTCTTGGTAGCATACAGTAGCTCCTTATTGCCAGTAGCGTAAGAGATCCCTCCCCATCACAAAGCAAATTCCCATAAGGTACCCATATTCGATGTATGGGCAGATAAACTATGATCAAATCTGAGAAGAGAGGGATCTGTTGCCTGCCCATACACTGCACACCGATTTCCAATAGATTTCATGCTGAAATCTATCAGAAAAATCATCCTAGCCACGCTGCCTCTGCCGCTTGCTTGGCACTCCCCAAATGTACTGTATGTGTTCCCTGTGCCTGTAAATGCTTTCAGGTGGCACAACCCTTGTCCTCCTCTGGTGGCTGGCATCACTGCAAGCTCCTTTACCACATGGCACTGGTGCATGTGTGACGTCACAACATATGCCAAGTCACGTGGTACCGTGGCACTCTCAGCGACGGCAGACACCAGAGGAAGCAAGGTGTTGTGCTGGCAGAAAGGTAAGCCTTTATACACTACATGTGTGCAATGGGGGGGGGGGGGGGGACAGATACACTTATGGAGATACCGGCCAGGGGTCTGTCATGTACATCGGTCATCACGTAGTATGGATACAGATGCTCCAAAAGGATAATAGTATCTAAAAAATGTAAAACACGAGGAGGCAGTGGTGGATTTACCTCCTCCAAGTAGACACAACAACTGCCAATGTGTTTTTCAAATACAAGTTTATCTACATACTTCGGGGGACAATGCAATGCAGGTTTGATCCCGCTTCATCAGGAAATAACAATGGAACAATAGCATATGTGGTCAGTAGAAGAGCCAGGCACCTCTAGTCATCACAATATTAAACACCATTACCACCGCAAACCCGATCAAACCCTTGCGACTGAGATTTTACTAGCATTCCCGATCAATCCATTCAAGCGCAAAAGTGACCTCCTATAGCAGTATTCCTCAAACCTGTACCCCCCAATGGTGCAGGTTTTGCAGGCAAACCTCCCCTATGCACAGGTGGGGTAATTGGTGTCTCAGCTAGGTGGATTCCATGTAGCTGAGACACTAATTACTCCACCTGTGCATAGGGGAGGATGCCTGCAAAATACACATGGTTGGGGAGTCAAGAGGACAGGTGCGAGTAACACCGTCCTATGGAATTTAATGTTCTTCTTGTAAGGCCAAGCACAGTATCCTAAAATTGTAAATAGCAGCATTTTCTTTTGTTCTACATTTGTGCAATTTCAATATAAAAAAATAAAATGTATCTTTTTTCACATTCAACTATTTCTATTTTAGAACACAGCCTGTGCCTTAATTCCTTGTTCCATTAGTACCTGGGAACATTTACCTTCAACCACTCCGTGATTTAAAAATCTTATTCTAGAAAATGCCTCTCCTCCAGGGGATCTATATGTTCTCATAGTAGGCAGAAGAACACATAAATGAAGGCCACAACATCAGAGGCCTGCAGAGATGTAGCGAGAGACAGCCATGAATAAAAACACAGCTGGACGCAGGTCTGGAGAGTAATCATAGGCGGACGCAGCGGGTCGTAACTGTTAAGCAATTTCCACAAAGCATTCATTTTCTTTTTATCTTCATCTCTCTACAGTATATTGTGTGCATTTTATAGAGGATTCATGTTCGGGTCTTCAGCCTGAGGGTCTAAGTTGTTGACCAGTTTACTTTGGCCACAAAGGGGGAAAGAGGCGCCCAGGGGTTTAATACAACTACATTAAAAACAAAAATAAAAAAGATAGAATGAGGCGGCTTACCTCAATGAAGACAAATTCATATAACAAATTTATTTTTGTATGCACTGGCTAAATAAATACATTTGTTATATGATTTTGTCTTCATTTAGGTGTGGGATTTTTCACCTTATGGACGAGAGGACTTTTCACCTGTCAGCACTTCTCCCTTTCATTTCCCAATAACTTTATCACTACTTATTACAGCGAAATTATCTATACCTTGTTTTTTCCACCACCAATTAGGTTTTCTTTGGGTGGTAAATTATGCTAAGAATTATTTTATTCTAAATGCATTATAATGGAAATAATAAGAAAAAAATGGAAAAAAATTCATTATTTTTCAGTTTTCAGCCATTACAGTTTTAAAATAATTAATGCTACCATAATTAAAATCCACACATTTTATTTGGCCATTTGTCCCAGTTATTGCAACGTTAAAATTATACCCTTAGTGTAATGTATGGTGACAATATTTTATTTGGAAATAAAGGTGCATTTTTTCAGTTTTACATCCATCACTAATTTTTAGCCCATTATTTATTAATTATATATCCTCTTGACATAATCATTTATTTTTATTCCACAAAGTCAGCAGTGGTGTGTTTTACTATTTGGCCACAAGATGTCCCTACTGAGCAAAAATTCCATTAGCGTACAATGTACGCAAATTGGGATACAATGTATCACGACATTATAACCAGGGAAGTGATGTAGGCTTCCATCGGAAGCCTCCAATCCCAGTGGCGGCAGGGAGGTTATGAATGGAAACATTGTTTCCATTCATAAATTTAACGAGCGGGCGGAGGAAACCCGCAGAAATCGCGGCAGCACCATTTACAGAATAAACACTGTTTTTAAACAAAAACAGTGTTTATTCTCGGCGGACATGCTTGGATTGGCACAGTGGACTTTTGTCCCCTGCAACCAATGCCCCCTGCTAACAGCAGCAGCGCGATCGCGGGGCATCCGCCAACAGGATCGCCTGCAGACCCCCCAAACTGCAGGGAGGTGACTAGCGCGTCCCTGCGGCTCTAGTACCTGCCACTGCGGACGTGAAGCTCACGTCCGCGCGGCTGAAATGGTTAAGCAGTCATCTTCAGCATTAAGATACAAGCAGATTTTCCACATCCCCACAGCAGAATGAGGTATTTATCCCCTTAAATACCCAGGCAAAATTCTGCGATCGCAGAATTTTGCTTCCTAGAAGAGACAGAGCTGTGTGCAGTAGTTTTGCCTCTTCTCCAGTCAATCTCCGCCTCTCCCAGTCTCCTTTCACCGAGAGGGGCAGGGAGAGACAGAGATAGGCGGAGATTGACTGGATAAGAGGCAGAGCTACTGCGCACAGCTCTGCCTCTCCTGGGCAGCAAAATCTGCTTCTGCAAAAGTCGTGGAATTTTGCCCCAGTATTTCAGGGGGATAAATACCTCGTTCTGTTGCGGGGATGCCACAAATCAGCTTGTATCTCAATGCTGAAGATGACTGCTTAATAAAAAGAGAGAAAAAAAACACTTCAGACTCTCTTTAATGGTTGGTTGCCCTCAAACTCCTCAATCATCCTTCCTTTGTGAGTAACTTTTTGACTCTCATATTAATCTCTCTTTGTTTTTACTACACCATTTGGGCTCTTGTTGTCTCGGGGTTGCAGGTTTTCATAGACCCTGAAGACATGGAGGGGTAGTGAAAGGCTACACAAAAACGGATCTTCCTCCACACAGAGAACTTTTGCACACAAAACAGAGGCAAAACGGATTGCCTAAGGGCTTGTTCACATGGCAAGAGCTTTTCTAAGTGCTTGTGATTTTAAAAGCTCCTGCTAATGTTATCCTATGTGTGTATTCACACTGGAGCGATGTGATTTTGTAAAAATCCCCCATAGCACTGCATTAGTAAGAGCTTTTGAAATCTCTAGCATTTAAAGGGAACCAGATATGAACGTTTCACACAAAATAAACACATCAGTTGATAGCTTGTAAAGAATAAATGCTCTACCTGATAATTTTGCGGCTCTGGTGTGCCTTTTTTAGTGTTTTTTATCCATTATTGCTCCAGGAAAAATCAAATATGGCCGCCGGCTCATATCCCTTCTCCTTCCGGGTTATATGAGTTGTTCTGGATGTGCTGTCTAGGCTATATGAGACTAGGCTGCTATCTAGGCTAAATGCAGCCTTTCATCTATGTGCTTTCATTTTGGTATGATCTGCCTGTAGGAAGTGTCACTGATAATAACTGCAGTTTCATTCCTATGAGAATCTAGTGCACACAGAGCACACAGGGATCATATTACAGCCACAGAGCTTCTCTCTCAGGAGCAGCCCCCTCCCATGTCATCACAGCTCTCAGTATGCAAAGCAAAAGATCTAAGCCAGGAGGGGGAAGGCTTGGGCTTGAAAGGACTCCACAGAAGAGTGACTCAGCTATAATGATTCCAGGTCAAACCTCGACTGAATTGTCGGTGGATTCTTATCACAGTTGCTAATAGACTAATTAAGCAGATAACAATGAAACTAAAAGCAGGGTAGGTGTTTACTGTCATGTTCCCACTGATAAATGTAATAAAATACATGAGGGTGCTACATCTCTGGTTCTCTTTAAAAAGCTGTTGTAGTGTGAATCAGCCCTACTGCCTGGTCCTCCCCTCAACATCATCTCTTATCCTATAGAAACACACATGAAGAAAGGACATACATTTAAACTGACTCGAAACGTATGCTACAAAAAGGACAACATTATGAAAAACTGATCATTTGAAGCTGATCCGATCTGCAACTGGACAAGTGTGGACCAAGCCTTACACACCAAGAATAACAAACAAGTTTATTCACAAACTTCTTTTACAGACACAGGATATAGAAAGACCTCTGCTGCTAAAAATATATGCTGCCACCCTGTGGTTATATCTGGTTATGTATCTTATACACATCCTGGCCTACCTAATAAAAGCTAAGTGTCGCTGCGTCCAGCAGTTTTGTCCGTGTCCCAGGATTTTTGTTACTGCGCATGTGTGCAGTAACGGACAGCTGGGACCAGGGAGCTGGACGAGTGGGCGGGTGTGAGCGAGCGAGGTGGGAGGGTGTGCGCTTGCGTCAGGCGCGCACTCGGTGCTCGGCGGTTGCGTGCGCAGCACGCGCATGTGCACTGGCGGCGGCCGTAGACCTAGAGCCCGTTTTTAAACGGGCTGGGTCTACTAGTATAATAATAGACTGTTACTGCTAAATACACATACACTGCTACTTATGTCAATCCCATTTTGACCGAAAGTCAACAAACTTGTCTCTAGATAGTGGCTTTGTCATAGCATCCGCTACCATCTTCTCAGTCTCACAGCATTTCTGTTCAATCACTCTCTTGACTGTATTCCAGTCTCTTTGATTTGGTTTACTTACACGTCTGCAGAATAGAGACATGGCTGCTGCTATGTCTGGATGTGTAGTGGTCAGAGGCGCCTCTAGAGACCAGCTGATAAGCTAATTGCCTAGAGCGCCAGATTTATCTAGGAGCGCTTTGAGGGGAAAAAAAGTTTATTGTTCCTGTCCTTAGAGACTGAAAAAAGGGAACGGAGATAAAAAGTTCTAATGAAAGCCTCCACTGCTCAGCCTCAAATAAGGAATCTACAAACCTTTTATCTACAACACTTTGTATGGCATTCCTTAATATAAGTGTTATCTAGGGATCTAGAGTGTGTCTGTGTGACCCCTGTCCCATGAGGATGGTGTCTTTGTGTGCATTCCAGGACACGGACTGGCCAGGAGGAAAGAGGGAGATTTTCCCCCAGGCTGCTAGTACAGTGTATAAGGCAATGTGAAGCACTAGGCTGGCTGAGGGAAATAAAAGTACAATTTGACGGCAAGCTGGTAAATGTGCGCAGCATGATGCAGAAGAGAGGCTTGCCTCCTACAGTGTCCTTAGAAACAAAACTCTGTCTGCTCTCTCAACATTGTAAAGACTGCATGTGGTCAGCTACATAAGGTATTACACAGGTTGAAAAGATTTAGACAGTTCCTAGATTCCAAGAGGGCTGCTTTCTGACTTGTGTGAGAGACTGGCAGGAGTCACATTACAGGCAAGCAGCCTCTGTGTGATTTGGGACTGCAATACAGATAAGCTCTCTGCTCCATCTCAGGCTATTCTCAGTCTCTCCACTCCTGCTCTCTCTCTCATTCACCTTTGTTTCCCCCCTTCCCCTAGTGCTGGCTGTCTTCCTGTCTTAAAGGAAAGCAAAATAAAAGTGTTTTTCCTCCTCTCTCTGGATAGTGTAATTGTTAAGGGCTCTGCCTTTGGCACAGACAACCTGGGTTCAAATCTCTGCTTCTTCCTACTCAGTAAGCCAGCACCTATTCAGTTGGAGACCTTGGGCAAGACTCCCTAACACTGCTACTGCCTACTGAACAAGTCAGCACTTTGAGTCTGCCAGGAGAAAAGTAATTATAAATGTTCCTCTTTACTCTCTACTTTGCCCCCCCCCCCCCCCCCAATCTTACCCTTACAATTGAATCACCCAATCTTGTTATTAGTAACCCTAGCCTATAGCTGTCAATACATGCATTCATTTTTACATACAGATTCTTTCAAAATGATCGAATCTGGCGATTATCAACCACCACATCAAATCAGAATTTCAATCAATCCATGGCAAAAGGGTATCAAAAGTACAATCAAACAGTACATTTTTACAATTGGACACAGTGGTATAGTGGCGGTAGATAGGCGGCTCGTAGTATTGCACTGAGCCACTACTGTACTACGATTATTTTCTGGTGAAATGCTGCCGCATTGCGAGTATTTTCATGGAGAGGGCGCCACAGGTTTCCTTGCCTAAAGTGGCAAAAGGGCCAGAGGCGCCCCCGGTAGTGGTTGCAACTTAAAAAAGAGCCCCCACGGCTTGCCTGTACTGTTCATTGGATGGTAGTAAATCATCTTCACCTTCCAATTTTGGATAAGCAGTTTGCTATAGGTGTGCCTGCCTGCACCTTTTGGTTCTGTCATGTTCAGCTGCTGCAGAGTCAGGTTTATTTTTAAACTTTGGTTCAGCAGAAAACTTCAATTTTCTTCACGCTGTACATCAAGTGATGTGATTTCTTCATCTGCAGCTTTAAAGCGAAACCGAGCTGAAGCTCAGGTTCAAATTCTTCTACTTACTATGTAAAGAGGGAATCCTCAAGATCCTAATGAGGCTTCCCTCGGTTGCAACAAGCCCCCCGTTGCTGAACGCGGCCGCCCAGTTGCTGAGCGCGGCCCCCCTTCACATCAGGGCTCTGTGCTACTGTGCGCACTTGAACCAGTAAGAAAAGAGCTGCATGGCCCCGATGTGATTAGGGACAATGCATTGCTGCTAATCACCAAGAAATAACGAGGGAAGCCTCAATAGGATCCTGAGGTTTCCCTCTCTTAAAGTTAAGTATCTGTTTGTTTCTTAGCAGCGGGAAGTTGTTGCATCTCTTCCCAAGAACTTGGCTCATTCTGAACTGCTGTGCAGGCCATGTAGGTCAAATGCTCTGCTGGGATTCCTTTGGTGCTTTTTGTTGATGTTCATACTGAAGAGACTCGTTGTTCATTAGTATGTGAATCAGTTCCTTCTTCAGTTTGGTGTAAACTGTTTCCACCAAGTTCTGTCTTCCTTTTGCCCTTGTTCTGGAAACTCAGGAGTGGATTCTTCTCCAGAATGAACCCATGTTGGTGTCAATTCTTCAAACTTTAAACACACTGATCCTTCATCAATGAGGCACTTCTGCTTAAACCTTGTTTGTGCCTGGATATAAAATTCTGTAGCCTTTCTGTGATTCACGGAAGCCAACCAGGACACCTTCTTTGGCACACACATCATACTTTGCACGTTTTTCTGTTGGAATGTGTGCACAGGCTTTACTTCCAAAGATTCTGAGGTGTCTGAAATTTGGCTTCTTGTTGCCTTGCTTGGTAGGCGATTCTGAAGATAACATGCTTCTCAGTAGTTGGTTGCCATATCTGCATAGAATAGCATATGCCTTGAACTTTCACATAGATTCATTCTTTTTGGAACTCCATGTTGTTCTGGATTTTATGGTACAACAGTTTGGTACATCATTTTGTGTTTCTTGAGAATAGCTTGTGTTGCGTTACTGGTATACTCAGTGCCATCGACTGTACACAGGGCTTTGGGCACTCTCCCAAAATGTAATGTTTACTTGAGCTAGATACTGCTGTAATTTCTCTGGAACTTCATCCTTGTTGTGCAACAGGTACACTTGTTGCACAACAGATAGCACCACAATATCAACCATACAGATCTCTCCCCCCCCCCCCCCCCCCGATGATCTATTCGAAAAAAGGTAAAGCTTTCTGGTGGGAAAGGGGGTATCAGCTACTGATTGGGATGAAGTTCAATGTTCATCTTTAAAGAGGAACTGACAGGCAAACTATTCCAGGTTCTACTTACATAACAGATGTATTGCACTGTCCACATTTTGATTTAAAATAATTTTATATAATAAATTCAGAGAATTCTTATCTCTGGCAGGGGCCATCCTTGGTCCCTCCGGCTGAAGCCAATCATGATGTCATTTCCTCCCTTACTCCCCTATGGCATCCCTGCATCCCCTTCCTCCCTGCAGTATCCCCTGTGGGCTTGGTGCCCAGTCTGGAGTTTAGGGCTGGTAGTGCAGAGTTTCGATGGGAACTCCAGCGCCTGGAACCATGTGCAGGTGAGTCTGTGCGTGCTGCTTTAATTCCTCCTCGCTTCGCTCTGTAATACTGCGGGGAGGAGTGGAAACGCCAAGGGGAATGCGGGGGACATATGAAAGAGTATTAACTCCAAGAGCACTAATTTAAATTAATTTCTAAAGACCATGCTGCCCAGACTGGGCACCAAATCCACAGGGGGTGCCGCAGGGAGGAGGGGGATGCCGTAAGGGAGGAAGTTACAAATGCCTTCAGCCTGTGGGAGCGTGCGGGGAGGAGGAAAAGAGGAGGAAAAACCCCTTCCCCAGTTGTAAAAACGGAAAATTGTATACTTACCTGCCGGTAATTTTCCTTTCCTTTCGATGTCCATGGCAGCATTACTACGGGTTAGTCCCGCCCCCCTAACCCCTACAGGACCTGTAATTATAAATTCTAAGACCTGCCCCTTAGCAAGTGCTTTCTTTTGACAGTCCCACCTTCTCTGACTGTTCCTAACCGGGCGGGCGCTCCGTATGCTGCCATGGACATCGAAAGGAAAGGAAAATTACCGGCAGGTAAGTATACAATTTTCCGTTTTCCTTTCGTTTCCATGGCAGCATTACTACGGGGATTGAGTAGAGAAAAAATAAAGGGAGGGACAAATTCTGCTTTTAGACTCAAATTTATTTCAGGTTAGCACTCAACCATAAACAGAGAAATTACTTAAATGAGTTATGTCACTCACAAACGAAATAATAATATAATTCATGCTATGATATGGTAGCCTTTACTGCAGAAAGGACCTCCTTGCCAAACTGCATTGTAGACAACGCCGGTGGGTCAACCTTGTAATGCTCAATAAAGGTATTTACTGATACTCAGTTCGCCGCTTTGCAGATTATCTCAGGCGACACCTTAGCCCAGGCTGCACGAGATGACGCAATGGATCGTGTGGAGTGGGCTGAAACTTCATCTGGTGGAGTTTTATTCATCATTTTGTATGCCATCCTAATTGTTCTTACTAGTCATGTGGCTATCGTTTTAGTCGTGGCTGCTTCTCCCTTCCTATATCCCATCGGGATTATAAACAATCTTCTCGTTTTCCTAATGTCTTTTGTACGGTCTATATACGTCTTCAGTATACGTGGGACACTAAGTGTCTGAGGCGTTTCCAGTGTTGTGTCTTCGAAAGCAGGGAGACTCCACTCCTGACTAAAGTGATACCTGGTTGCCACTTTCGGGATAAATTGGTCGACTGGCCTCAGAGCTACGCTGTCTGCAAAAAACTGAGTGTGGGGTGGTTCGCAGCTTAAAGCCTGTAGCTCTGAAATTCTTCTGGCTGATGTTATTGCAGTCAAAAATACTGTTTTCAGCGTAAGGTTGACTAGGTTGCAGTCCGCTAATGGCTCGAATGGTTCACCTGATACACCCCTTAGGACTAAGGGTAAGTCCCATTGCGGGTACCAACTCCTCCTAGGCGGTCTTAGTTTGGTTATTGCCTGCATGAATTGGACCACAAGCGGCTCCAGTGCCCATTTCTTGTGCGTTAGTGCCGTAATTGCTGACACCTGTGTTTTACGGGTGCTAAGGCTGAGGCCTAAGTCAACTCCTCTCTGTAGGAATTCTAATACAGCGTACACCTGAAGGGAACCCAGTTGGATTTCTTTCTGCTCCAGAAACAATAGAAACCGATTCCATGTTCTATGGTATGTGAGATTTGTTGAGGCTTTTCTGGCCTTCAGTAAAGTTTCCACTACATCTGGTGCACAACCTAGCGTTGTTAGCCTGTTCCTCTCAGTCTCCACACCGCTAAATTCAGTAGCTGAGGATATGGATGTAGAATTCCGTTCTGTTCCAGAAGATCTTTCTGGCAGGGTAAGGGAAACTGAGGTGCTGTTGCCAGTTTCTGCAATAGTGGGTACCACGGCCTGCGCGGCCAATGTGGAAGGACAGCTATTATCACTCCTCTCCCCTGCTGTATCTTCTTGAGAACCCTGTGAATTAGTGGTACTGGGGGAAAGATATACGCCAGTTCGAACTCCCATGGCATTGACAGGGTGTCCCAACCCGCCGCCTGCGGGTACCTGAACCTCGAAAAAAATTGAGGACACTTGTTGTTCTTGGGTGTTGCCATTAAATCTATGTGAGGTCTCCCCCACTTCTCGCAGATCATCTGGAATATCTGCAGGTTCAGGCTCCATTCCTTGCTGTCCACCCAGCCTCGACTGAGTGAGTCCGCGACAGAGTTCTTCGCCCCCGGAATGTGTATCGCTCGAAGGTATATTAGGTTCGCTTGTGCCCAGTTCATAATTGGCTCTACCTCTGCTAGGAGGGTCCGACTGTGCATCCCCCCCTGATTCTGTAGGTACGCCACTGCCGTGGAGTTGTGGAAGCCAATGTGGAAGGACAGCTATTATCACTCCTCTCCCCTGCTGTATCTTCTTGAGAACCCTGTGAATTAGTGGTACTGGGGGAAAGATATACGCCAGTTCGAACTCCCATGGCATTGACAGGGTGTCCCAACCCGCCGCCTGCGGGTACCTGAACCTCGAAAAAAATTGAGGACACTTGTTGTTCTTGGGTGTTGCCATTAAATCTATGTGAGGTCTCCCCCACTTCTCGCAGATCATCTGGAATATCTGCAGGTTCAGGCTCCATTCCTTGCTGTCCACCCAGCCTCGACTGAGTGAGTCCGCGACAGAGTTCTTCGCCCCCGGAATGTGTATCGCTCGAAGGTATATTAGGTTCGCTTGTGCCCAGTTCATAATTGGCTCTACCTCTGCTAGGAGGGTCCGACTGTGCGTCCCCCCCTGATTCTGTAGGTACGCCACTGCCGTGGAGTTGTCCATCTTTAGTAACACTCCCTTGCTCAAGATCTTCGGGGCGAAGTGTCTGAGTGCTCTGAAGGCTGCACGCATCTCCAATATATTGGACTGTTGCTGTATCTCCTCGGGGCTCCATCTGCCCTGGGCATAAACTTGACCCATATGCGCACCCCAGCCCCATTGGCTTGCGTCTGTTGTTATGACAACTGGGTCCTCCCAACATAGACTGTGATGTCTGAGGAGATTTCCTCTGTCTCTCCACCAGTTCAACCCCTCCTTCATCCTGGGAAGAACTTTGATGTTCTGTTGATAATCTGTGCCATTCCATTGACCTAAGAAAGCGTTTTGGAAAATGCGCATCCTCCACTTTGCCCATCTCACCATCGGAATAGCAGCTGCGAGGGTGCCTATCACAGCCAGACATTCCCTTGCTGTTAAAGATGTGGCCTCTTGCACCATCAAGACTTTTGTTATAATTGCCTCTACCTTCTCTGCCGGCAGTCTGATCGCATTGTTGACTGTATCTATCTCCGCCCCCAGAAATATCAACTTTTGCGTTGGTTTTAGCCTGCTTTTCTCCCAGTTCAACATCCAACCGTATCTCTGGAGAGTCTGTAGGAGTATCCTTCTGTTCTTTAGTAAAGCTTCCTGCGATTCTGCTACCAGTAGCATGTCGTCCAGATAATGATGCAGATGTAATTTCTGTTTCCGAAGCAATGCCACCAATGTGACCAGGATTTTCGTGAAGGTTCTGGGAGCAGTACAGATGCCAAAGGGCAACACCTGGAATTGGTAATGAACATCCCCTACAGCGAATCTGAGATATCTCTGGAACGCCTTGTGAATCGGCACGTGCAAGTATGCATCGGCTAGGTCCACTGATAGTAGCCAATCGTTCAGTTGGATGGTAGGGGTTATTGTCTGTAACGATTCCATCTTGAACTTGTCTTGTATGATGAATTCGTTTAAAAAACGTAGATCGAGGACAGGCCTTAACTGGCCTGATCTTTTTGTTACAAAAAAGAACGGGGAGTATAGACCTGCGAATCTCTCCGTAGTTTCCACTTCTATAATGGCATTCTTTAGACGTAGTTCCTGTATGTATTTGTCCAGGATCTCTACTTTTTGTTGTGATTTCGGGATCGTTGTGGGTATGAAGTGTGCTGCCGGGGGAGACTCTCTGAACCTCCAGGAGTGTCCCCACCGTAGCGTATTTATGACCCAGGGGTCTCCTATTCCTTCCGCCCAAACTTTCACATATTTTTGGAGGCGTCCCCCCACCGCCTCCAGATGGGCGGGCGTCCCCTCAGAAGGTCTTAGCGGGCTGTGATCCCCCGTTGGAACCTCGCTGTCTGTTCGATAGACTCGTCTGAGTTCCCTGCCATCCTCTTCGAAAGGACTGGTTGGACTTGGCAGCTCGATAATCTTTCGTCTTATTTTGGTAGGGTCTTCTTTCCCCCATTCTGGGTCTCCTTTGTCTTCTGTCCTGAGGGAGCAATCCAGACCTACCCCCTGTCACCCTGGATATGGCCGTGTCCATTTTCGCGCCAAAGAGGTTTGTACCGTCGTAAGGAATTTTACACCATGAAGTTTTGGAATTGACATCTGCGGACCATGGTCTAAGCCACAGGGCCCGTTTCGCCGTAACCGTGTGTAGAATGGCCCTCGTCGCGCACCTTATAACATCTATCGCCGCCTCGCTTATAAAGTCGGACGCTAGCCGAAACTCCTCCAGGGCTAGTAGTAGGGTATAGGATCCACATTGGCCTGGATTGCTCCCTCAAGGTTATCCGTCCATGCTTTCAGCGCTCGGGATACTGAGGTGAGAGCTATAGCAGGTTTGGAGGCTGCTCCCATGGCACAGTATGCCCTTCTCAGGTCTGCATCAACCTTCCTCTCCAGCGGTTCTTTAAAAGACACCGCATCTTCTAGGGGAAGTGTTACATGCTTAGCTAGGCGTAACACTGAGGCGTCTACTGTGGGAGGTGTGTCTAGCTGTGAGATTATTCCGCCTTCCAATGGATATAGTTTTGACAGGCGATTATTCATGACCACTTTCCTTTCCGGCTTGGACCACTCGTCCTGAATAAGCTCTGTGATTTCTTCCATTACTGGGAAGGTAAGTGGCTTCTTCTTAAGATGCGGAAAGAATCTTTGTTTTTTAGCCGGAGGCTCCTCCGTATCCTCCCATTGGATGGCCTCCCGTACTGATCTTACAAATGGTGTCACCAGGGAGAAATCAAATCCTACTGCTAGGTCGTCTTCTTCCTCTTGCTGTTCTAAATCTGAGAAATTAGTAGGTTCGTCTCTTCGCGGGGCTGCTGTAGATGATGTCGCTTGCTCCGCCAATGATTGTTGCACTATTTCCCTTACTAAGGAAGTTATGTCCTGCTCAGGCTCCTCTTCCATGGGTATCGAATAAAAACAGTCTGTGCAGACTAATTTCCCTGGCATAGTCTTCCGGCCACATGCCCAACATGTCTTGTCTTTACTAGTGTGTGCATGACTCTGCGACCCCCTCTGGGATTGAGACTTGCTTGACCTCGAGGAAGATCTAGGTTTAGCTTCGCCTTGTGATAGGCTGAAAGAAAGAAGAACAGAAACCCTCTGTTACAGTCTTAAAGAACAGCCTCATGATGTAGTAACAGTTTAGAAAAAATTCAAAACCGTGCCCTACCTAGAGTTTTGCTGGTCTGTTTGCTGGGCAGCAGGGGGAGTATCCCTATCCTCCATTGCAGCAATTTAGTCTGTGTATCAACAGCAGAAAAAGAAAAAATATAAAATGCCTGCGCTGGTGAGATCATCTCTGCTACCTTTAAAGTCTCAGCCCATACCTTGCAGTTGCGCCGCCTGGTCCTGCAACGCCAAGAGACAGAGCTCCAAAATAGCACGAATCTGCAACATAAGCAATAGTGCGCAGTTACTAATAAAAGCTCTAGCCGATCCTGTTCCATCCCAGCGACTCGGCAGAGACATACCTTGCATCCCCTGAAGGCTAAGTCGACTCCTCTCTCCTCTGTAGCTCTCCACGCTATGCCCGGCGTTAGGCTGGCTGCAGTCGGCTTGTACCGACTCTTCAACTGTTTCTCCTCCAAGCGGAAGTCCTCCAATGACGTCACTTCCGGCGCTTCCTGCGTTCCAGAGCGGAACGCTAGAGGGAACTTCCCGCTGCCCAATCAGAAGATCGCGCTGCTTTACAGCTCCTACTGCGGGAGAGAGAGGCCCCCAAAAAGACCAGCAGAAAGATGGGGCACCACCACCTAAGTCTGTTTAAGACCAAATGGCGGGGCTTCACACTGAGGCAAGTGTGGCCGGCTGTCAAGACAACAGCAGGTAGGGCAAAAACAATAATAGGAAAAAAAACAAGAAAAAAAACAAAGAGAAAACGCTCCAAGCTGCACTGCTACAGCTTGACAGTCCTGTAGGGAGGACGGGAAAAAAAAAGCACTTGCTAAGGGGCAGGTCTTAGAATTTATAATTACAGGTCCTGTAGGGGTTAGGGGGGCGGGACTAACCCGTAGTAATGCTGCCATGGAAACGAAAGGAAACCCCTTTTCCAAATAAGCCTCCAATTACTCTAATGAAAAAGTGCAGTATTAAGATCCCTGCCACCCTGAGCACCTGAAGTCTGCTGCAGCGTCTATAAAGTTTCAGCATGGCCGAAATGTTCCACTACCTACTTTGTCTAGTTTTAGCTTCAGTGCAACATTTGAGTAGATGGAGCACCAGCATTCAGACAAGAATCCAGTGCAAAACCACCCCAGGGATGAATCCAACTCCTTTGCCATATCCTGCCTCCAACGATTCAGCAGATCAGTAAATGGGAGTTATCCTTCCCAACACTTAGTAATATAAACATTTAAAGTGGACCTTAACAATTGCACAGAAGGTAAACATAGAGAAATAAACCCTGTAAGTATTTAGAGAGTTTAGCCTGTCTAATTCCCCCTACATCTGTGACTAATGACAACTGTAATTTGATATCTCAGCTGTGTCAGCTGGCTGCCTTGGCAGAGCAGCTAATTTGTAAACACAGGATGTTAACCCTATGTCTGCTTCCATGAAAGCTGTAAGTAGCCACACTGCAGATTTATTGCAGGTTTTATATCAGCTGTAACAAAGAAATTGTGTTTTTTAAAAGGTTATTATGCTCTTGCTTATCTATCTTTTAGAGAAGAGGGGAAGTTCTGAGTTCAGGTCATGGTGCAAGCCAAGCAGACATCACTGGTAGTGAGGATCACATATGAAGATGCCAAATCCAGTGGACTGTACCAAGGAGAGCAAGCTCATAGGGTTACCTTCTCTTTCTTTTTATTCCAGTAAAGTTCTACTTAGGTCATAACTTTTTCAAAGCTAAAATAAGATATGTTTCTGAAGTTGGACCTTTGGAAGAAGTTCTTAGCACGATTTTACCCAGGGCCGGTTTCTCCACAATTGGGCAGTCAGAATGTCAGGTGCTGTAATATGATTTCGATTTTTTTTCCTGGACATTTTTGACTCATCAGCCGATAAATTATAGGTTTCCTTTAGTACTGTCTGATGATCTCAGACAATGCCGAGCCCACAAATCAAGGCTTCAAAAGGCTGCAATGACAGGCTGATGTTTAATTCCACATACCGCTCTACAAACCCTTCATTGTTTGTAAAATACGATCATCATTTCAATGCCACATTGAAGGCAGAAATAATAGCGTTGGAAAGGTGATCGGGAAGGACTCGGTGAATGGCGTAGTGTGGAGCGTGAAGCGTATCTGATATTTTCATTGGTATTGACATATTTCACTGTTTGTTGGATGCTGAAGAATTAATGCCTGATATGTCTTGAAGGTGCTGATGGTTAGATCACTGCTCTCCTAAGTTCCCAGCTCTGCACACCAGCAATAGCCAATACTATGAGTTCCCCCTCCTACTGCTTCACTTCCTGTTCCTCAAGGACACTGGTGAGATCTTTATGTTCCTGAGTTCCCATCTCTACACACCCCATCACTAGGGGCTCCCCTCCTACTGCTTGACTTCCAGCTCCTCAAGGACACTGGTGAGATCTTTATGTTCCTGAGTTCCCATCTCTACACACCCCATCACTAGGGGCTCCCCTCCTACTGCTTGACTTCCAGCTCCTCAAGGACACTGGTGAGATCTTTATGTTCCTGAGTTCCCATCTCTACACACCCCATCACTAGGGGCTCCCCTCCTACTGCTTGACTTCCAGCTCCTCAAGGACACTGGTGAGATCTTTATGTTCCTGAGTTCCCATCTCTACACACCCCATCACTAGGGGCTCCCCTCCTACTGCTTGACTTCCAGCTCCTCAAGGACACTGGTGAGATCTTTATGTTCCTGAGTTCCCAGCTCTGCACACCCCATCACCAGTGGATCCCCTCCTACTGCTCGACTTCCTGTTCCTCAGGACACTGGTGAGATCCTTATGTTCCTAGGTTCCCAGCTCTGCACATCTGCCGCAATCCTTTTCCCCTGCTGTACCTCTCAGCAGGATAGAGATCTCACCACTGGAGTCTCTAAGTTCCTCAGCCCTGACATTCCTGAGAAATAGGGAAAAAACATCTACTTTTGAGGGCTTCTACTGTCTGTGTTGTTTTTTCAGTTTTGCGTTTTAATTCGTGCTGGTCTCCACTGTGACCTCGCATAGGAGACAAAACCAGGCGCCGCTAAGTGCAGATCCTTTTCCTCTAAGGCAGTGTTTCTCAACATTTTATTAGTGTGTACCCCTTTTAAAACCCTGTACTCATCGAGTACCCCCTAGCATAGTAAACATGATCACAAGCACCCCTTGACAAATATATATTTAATCGTAGTGCATGATAATTGGTTCTAAACAATGTGCAAGCATTTATTATTGCTTTTAATTAGCTAAAATACTAATTTGGTGTTTAAATAAGAATTATAATTTTCTAAATCTCTAAATTTGTTATTCTTGGTTAAGTATATCAAGCCCGAGTACCCCCTGGAACCATCAGAAGTACCCCCTGGGGTACGCGTACCGCATGTTGAGAACCTATGCTCTAAGGAACGCCATTGCACTGCAACGCAATCTGCAATCACATTTTTTTATATTTACATTACCGCGATTCTGCCATGGTCTGCCAGGTGTGTGGCACGATTGCTGTGTGTTTGCGATTTCCGACGGTAGGAGTAAAATGGCAAGAATGTATTTTGAATTACTGGATTGTAGGAAAATGCTATGCAATTTTCCATGCAGCAGGGTAGTGATTGTGATGGGAAAAAAATCACGTTACAATCGCACCTCATTAATGGAACTAAATATTGCAGATAGAGGCGCCCAGGAGTAATAAAATACTTTAAAAGTAAATCAAATGAAAAAAAAAAGTGAGGTGGCTTCGTTCAAGGAAGACAAACTCACTTAATAGAATAGTTTCTACTGCGCTGATAACGCGTTTCGTGGGTACTTGTCCACTTCCTCAGGCCAAAAAGCAGTACCTAAAATCAATAAACAATATATAATATATGTAGTTTCACCCATAGGTGATCATGCATACAATACTGATCAATTTAAGTTCAAAACACCAATAAGAGTTATTCGCATTCAAATGATTACATGCATTCAAAATTATCCAAGCCAGTTTCAACTGTCAAAGGCAATTGTCAGCAGTAACTGTAGGTAATATAAGTATAATGGTAAAAATACCACAAAGATTTCATTGTATTGCATACATTTGCATGCATGCTTATCGTGCTGCGCTTAGTATCGTATGTGCGCTACTATAAAAAAAGATCATTAAAAAGCAAGTATCATAATACATATACAGTAAATACAAAATATATATCATAAAAATTCACATAAAAATGCATAATAAATAATCGTACAAATTGTAAAATATAAATCCAACACGCTGTTAACCACCCTGGCGTTCTGATTAAATCGCCAGGGTGGCTGCGGGAGGGTTTTTTTTAAATTAAAAAAAAACTATTTCATGCAGCCAACTGAAAGTTGACTGCATGAAAGCCCACTAGAGGGCGCTCCGGAGGCGTTCTTCCGATCGCCTCCGGCGCCCAGAATAAACAAGGAAGGCCGCAATGAGCGGCCTTCCTTGTTTTGCTTACATCGTCGCCATAGCGACGAGCGGAGTGACGTCATCGACGTCAGCCGACGTCAGCCGCCTCCGATCCAGCCCTTAGCGCTGGCCGGAACTTTTTGTTCCGGCTACGCTGGGCTCAGGCGGCTGGGGGGACCCTCTTTCGCCGCTGCTCGCGGCGGATCGCCGCAGAGCGGCGGCGATCAGGCAGCACACGCGGCTGGCAAAGTGCCGGCTGCGTGTGCTGCTTTTTATTTGACGAAAATCGGCCCAGCAGGGCCTGAGCGGCAGCCTCTGGCGGTGTTGGACGAGCTGAGCTCGTCCAGACCGCTCAGCAGGTTAATCCACATATATGGCTTGATAGTGTCTAGTTGTTTATATCATAAGACTCAGAGGTCGAGGCTTGATATAAAAGAAAAATTACTATAGAACATATATAGAATATATACTCTTCACTGAGAAAATTATGAACATTTAATTTAAAAAAAAAAAAACCTCATAGACTGGGCATGCTATAAAGGTTAGTATAGACAAAATGCTGATATGCTGGAATGACTCTACAGCATAGAAATGCTGTTAAAGGACATCCAAGGTGACATGTGACATGATGAGATAGACGTGTATGTGTACTGTATGTACAGTGCCAAGCACACACATCACATGCTGTGATCCTTTTTTATTTCTCTGCCTGAAAGCAATAAAAATCAGGTATGCAAGTGAGTTTCTGTCTGGGTCGGGACCGGGTCGAACTATACCGTAAGGAATTGCAGCCATAAAATACTTTCCTGGCAGCAAATGGCTTCTAACAGGAGGAAAGAGAGAAAAAGGGTCAATGGTTCATAGATTTTAGCTCTGGCATACTACAAAAAATGTGTCAGTGAGCAGAGGTCATCAAACTGTAAAAACGTAACCACTTCCCCCACCACTACAGTATATCTACGTCAGCTGTGGCACCCTCCAAGCCACAGCCACGTAGATATACTGACCTGCTTTCAGCCCTGCTGTGCACGATCGGGTGCGCTTCAGAGCGCACCCCCCGGCACTGTCGGCTGCCTTACTAATTGGCAAAAGGGAACATGTTCCCTTGTAGCCAATTAGTGACCCCCCCCCCCCCCCCCCCCCGTGGATGAACGATCACCGCTGTAGCAAACAGCGTGATCCTTCATCTCCCCCTCCTCCGTGCACAGATAGCCAAAAAATGTAAATAAGGCTGCCTCTCTCACCTTACCTCTTTCCCACGATGAGCCTGCAGCCTGAGCATCTGATCCCAGCTCTGAACTCAGCCGCGTATTGCCGGTTACCCGGGTCCCAGCTTGATGACATCATCAAGCCGGGACCTGGGTTACCGGCAACAAGTGGCTGAGTTCAGAGCTGGGATCGGATGCTCGGGCTGCAGGTTCATCGCTGGAACGAGGTAAGGTGAGAGAGGCAGCTTTATTTACATTTTTTGGGCTGTGCACGGAGGGGCTGCCGGTGGGGGGGGGGGGGGATGGGGCGCACATCTGGCTATCCACACTGGGGGGGAGAGGGGGTATGGGGTGCAAAACAACTGCCAGCCTCTGTACTGGGGGGTGGTAGATACAAGGGTCACATCTGACTATACGGGGGGTGTTGATATTGGGGTCACATCTGGCTAAACTGGGAAGGTTGTTACACACACACACACACACACACACACACACACACACACACACACAGAGTACCACTCCAGTGCATTATTATTTCACTGTATTCTGATAGTACTATTGCATTTCTCTGTGTGTGCCATTCCACAGCCCACACCCAGAGCTGTGTGCACAATACTGCTATTGTTGTTGTTGCCTCATTAAGTTGCAGGCACAGAACCACTCCAGTGCATTATTATTATGTCACTGTATTCTGATAGTACTATTGCATAAGCTGTGCATATTGTGATTTTTGCCTTTTAGGGATTAAAACCCGACTTTGCGTCAACTCCGTAACTTTTGGTGGTACTTTGGCATGGATCCCCCTCCAGCATGCCACAGTCCAGGTGTTAGACCCCTTGAAACAACTTTCCCATCACTTTTGTGGCCATAAACAGTCTTTGTAGGTTTTAAAATCCACCTGCCCATTGAAGTCTATGGTGGTTTGCCGGGCTCGCATGTTCGCAAACATTAGCGGAAGTTTGCGAACGGAAAATTCTATGTTCGCGACGGTCAGGAGCCGCTTTCATTGGCTCCAGACTCTGTCAATCAATGTAAGGGCTGGTTCAGACGGACGTTTGGAGGCATCGCGTTCATTGGCGTCGCGGTGGCAATGCGTTCGGGCTTTCAGCAGCGTTCGCGTTGCGTTCGGATGCGGTCGCGTTTTTTCTTCCCCTAGGGGGACACTACCCGTCGCGGTTAACCGCCCCTGGAAGCAACATGTAGCTTCCAGGGGCTCCTTGAACGCCAGTGAAAATCGGGACCCGAACGCCGCGTTCGTGTAAACGCGCGTAAAAGCTTGGTACAAACGCTCCTATTCACTTGAATGGGAGCGTTTAACGCCAAGCCCTGAACGCTGGCAGTAAACGCTGCACAAGCGTCCGTCTGAACCAGCCCTAAGCCAATGGGATTGGCTTACAGTGATGACAGGGCCAGGAGCCAATGAAGTTGGCTCCTCACCGGCTCACACAGCTCTGCCGTCCTATAGACAGAGGTGTGTGTAGGTGTGTGTGTGTGTGTGTGTGTGTGTGTGTAGGGGTGTGTGTGTGTGTAGGTGTGTGTGTGTGTGTGTGCTATACAGATCTCTTACTGCCTGGGATGATATTTTCTGGGGGTCTCGCGTCCCCCCTGCACAGCCGGGCGGAGCTACAAACAACAAATCAGATTTCACCCATTCGTGTCAATGGAAAAAATGTAAAAGGTTGCCATTCTCACAGTCATCAAGCCAGAGTCCCGACACTTGGCACAGTTTGTCACTTGTTGACTGAGGTTACAAATCCAGGAAAAGTGGGCGGAGCATAAAACAGCCAATCAAATTTCAGTCATTCATTTTTAATGGGAAATTGTAAACCGCAGCCATTCTTACACTGTTAATCGCAGGGTTTTCAAACTTGGCACACTTGGTCACTGGGTGAATGAGATTAACCACTTTGTCCTCCTTGACGTAGTTCTACGTCAAGGAGGACATGTGCGCTCCTGCGCACTCCTGCGGCCGATCGCGCGCGTGCACCCGGCCACGACTCGTTAGCCCAGGCATCAATGAAATCGGGCCATGGTGCCCGATCACTGATTCCTCTCCCCCGCAGAAAAAGCGACAGCTTCTCTAGGAAGCTTCGCTTTTTCTGCCTCCTATGTCCCTCTAAGCGTACATTGTACGCTTACAGTGACGTCATGTAAACAAACTCAAGGTTGCCATCTTGTGGAGTGTAGGTAGTATGCCCCAGTGTGCCCCCAGTGTAGGTAGTATGCCCCCAGTGTAGGTAGTATGCCCCAGTATGCCCCCAGTGTAGGTAGTATGCCCCCAGTGTAGGTAGTTTGCCCCAGTATGCCCCCAGTGTAGGTAGTATGCCCCCAGTGTAGGTAGTATGCCCCCAGTGTAGGTAGTTTGCCCCCTGTATGCCCCCAGTGTAGGTAGTTTGCCCCCAGTGTAGGTAGTATGCCCCCAGTGTAGGTAGTTTGCCCCCAGTGTAGGTAGTTTGCCCCCAGTGTAGGTAGTTTGCCCCCAGTGTAGGTAATTTGCTCCCAGTGTAGGTAGTTTGCCACCAGTGTAGGTAGTTTGCCCCCAGTATAGGTAGTTTGCTCCCACTGTAGGTAGTTTGCCACCAGTGTAGGTAGTTTGCCCCAGGCAACCCCCCCCCCTTTATGTGGCAGCGGGCCGGGCAGAGACTGACTCACCTGACATCCAGCTCCAGCGCCGACATCACTCTTCTCTCCCCGCCTCCGCTCCATCTGTAGTTAGAGCAGGCTACAAGAAAATGGCCGCCGTTTGTCTGCATTTGTGGACATCGGCGGTCATGTTCTTGTAGTCCTGCTCTAAATATAGACGGAGAGGACACAGGGAGACAGCGGGGCGACAGGGCGCATGCGCCCTTGAGAGCATGACGCCCTGAGCGACCGCACAGGTCGCTCATAGCAAAGGCCGGCCCTGAGTTCTCCTCTCAGCTGTAACTGACAGCAACTGATATATAACTGACAGCAACTGATATATTTCAGTTCTGACAAAATGTTGTCAGAACTGGAAGGGATCACTGTAAGAAGAAAATGGTGAGCTTCTGAGAGGAACTGATGGCAAGGTAACTATGTAATGTGCATTTGAAGTTACCTCATGTGTTTATTTTAAATAATTTTACTCAGTACAGGTTCTCTTTAAGATGAGATGGGGCCCTAGGCAAGATACAAGTTTTGCCCACTGCTGATAATTACCTGGCTTTTTTTTTTTAATAAGATTTAGTGGGGCCTATCATCCACCAGGCCCCTAGACTCTTCCAGGCCCTAAGTAACTGCCTTGTTTAGAGGATTAGATTTGCCTTGTGGACAACCTGGCTCTGGTATATCCTGCCCCATGATGACATGTGCCATTGTGATGATAGTCAGTATTATTGTGTTCCCCTGTCAGTGAATTTAATGTCGCAGTGGATCAGTGTAAAATGCATACGAGTGAGGAGTTCAGCCATTAGCCTGTTTATTCTGCCTGACTTTGCTCCTTTAATATAGACCATTTCATTCAGTGTTGATTCATGAGCTGTGACTCCCCTCTCCTCTCCATTATTTCCCCATATCAGTGCTGCTTCCCAGGAAGCGTCCACCTGCCAGCCGCAGGCACACTGTGTTCCCGCCGTTCCAGTCACCTCTCATTGTGATGAAATGAGAGCACGCCGTGTTACGCTCACAGTAAGTCTTCACTCCAACCAAGCAGCAACTGCTGGGCAACATAATGTAGGCTAATCACAGGAGCAGGCAGCATAGCGCGGTGTACAAGATTAGTCACTGCATGGGCTTGTGTCAGGGAAGGAATAGCTTCTGTATGGTGTATTTATTTCTAAGGACCAGCTGCAGTCTGTTTTTAAAGAAAAAAAAATCCCTCCATTTCTCCTGCCCAACAGAAATATGGGCTTTCCTCTCAATTATGGACGTCTGCAATTTTGGGCGTGATCAACCTCTTTCTGAAAGAAAGTGCTGCTCCTCCCTGCACCAGCTAGGCTGCCTGTGTCTGAAAACCGCCGCTCATTCATCAGGCCACACCTCCGACAGAGGCGCAGCTAGGGCTTTCAGCGCCCGGGGACAAAGACTATTAATGCGCCCTGTAAGGAGGGACCCGCCAAAAAAGGGGCGTGACCATGCAACAGAATGTGGGCATGGTAATGGTTGGGACCAAATATACATGACCTTAGCAGTGGTGTAAAAGGTCGCGCAGAGAAGACAGATCTGTGCTCCGCTGATCTGTTCTAGACTGGACCAGATTAGCGGAGCACAGATCTGTCTACTCCGCACAAATGGAGTAAGTGTTCTGCCGCCCCCCGCCCGACGCTCATATCTGCAGGCGGAGCGAGAGGGTGAGCCCTAAGGTGAGGGAAGGGGGGGGGATCTCCCCCCCCCCTCTTCCCCACACTGATGTGTCCACAGCTCTCCCTCTTCTCTGCACTCCTGCTGGGGGGGGGGGGGGGAATAAATGGAAAAAAAAACCACAGGTCATGGCTGGGCACCCCTAGGGACCCAGCGCCCGGGGGCATGTGTCCTACCCCGCCCACCCCAAGCTACGCCCCTGACCTCCGACCATCACCAACGTATGCTTCCCAACTTTTTGAGATAAGTAACAGACACTTTAAGACACACCTCTGGGGGGGCGTGGCCTGCAGGCGATGTGAGTACACGCATCTCACAAAGCTCCCGCGCTGATCCGCTACAATTGATCCTGTACGGCGGCAATCCGTACATTCTTTGACACCCACGAAGGTGTGAGGCATAGGAGAAGACTCCCTGAATAAGGTGGTGGTATTCCGGACCCTAGCAGACAACCATGCCGAAGACGGAGGGCAAGGAGGAGAAGGCCCGGGCCGAGGCGGCCAAAAAGCAAGATGGCGCTGCCGCTGACCCTCGGCAGACACGCTCGCGCAAACACGGGCCGCAGCCGGAGGAGGTTGCAGCCCGCCTGGAGAAGTTTGCCCACAAGGACTTCAAAACGGTGAGGGGGGCTGAGCACTCGGACACCGAGCAGCAAAGGGCGGACGGGGGAATGGAGGAAGAGGTTCGGGCAGAGCGGGAGGAACCAAGCCCAGGCACTGCGGATGGGGTGTGGGAAACTGCCTCTGAAGCAGAAGTACCTGCCGCAGTGGAAGATATGCCTGCTGATATCCCCACTGAATCCGGTGATAATAAAGAGCCCTCTCTCAGCGAGATTCTGTCGGCTGTGCAAACATGCAGCGCAGCCATTATCTCCCTCTCACAGCAAACTGGGGGCATAAAAGAGGAGTTGGGACTTTTAAGGCAGGACATGGCAAAAGTCAGGGAGAGAACCACTGCCCTAGAAAAACGTGTCAGTGACATTGAAGACACCATTGCCCCTGCAGTAAGAGATCTCCGTAAAGTTATCAAACATGCTATAGCAAACACGGACAAGTCAGACGACATGGAAAACAGACTGCGTAGAAATAATGTCCGTATAGTGGGTCTCCCGGAGAAGGTGGAAAAACTGAACCCTACTGAATTTATTGAAAGGTGGCTGTTGGAGGTGTTCGGAGCAGAGTCATTCTCCAAGTTATACGCTATAGAAAGGGCACATCGTGTCCCCGCACGCCCTCCTAAGCCTGGGGCGGCTCCCAGACCGGTACTAGCTAAACTACTCCACTACCAAGACAGAGAAGCAATTTTAAGGCAGGCGAGATTGAAAGGTAACATACAATATGGGGAACATAAAATATCGTTCTATCCTGATTTCTCAGCTGAAGTTCAAAAGCAGAGAGCAAAGTTTTACGAGGTGAAAAAACGTCTGCAGAAATTAAACCTACAATATGCTATGCTGTATCCTTCCAAGTTGAAAGTTATTGCCTTGAATGAGGCCCACTTCTTTCTATCTCCTAAAGAAGCCACACAGTGGCTTGATGAAAACGAGCAGCACCTCAAACAAAAGTTGCCCGCTGACAATGACTAAGTTACTATGGTCCATATCTATGAAGCAAACAGCGAGTCCAAAAGTTTATATAACTGTTTCATCCTTTGTCTTACCCTGTGGAATCCGCTGGAATTCATACCTAATTAGTCCTCTGCCTCTCTTACTTCCTGAGGAAAATGCAGAGGTGCATATTTACCTAAAGGAAGAGTTTCTCCTAAATAAGATATATCTGGTTATGTGTATATTTGATCTATGCCGTGAATACAGGATCATCATTTATTACTCTGTGCTATCCGTTTCAAAAAAAAAAAAAAGATGCAGGAGCAGAGACGTTCGTTTTTTCTGTTTCTGCATATTAACTTGCATTAGGTTACTATTCTTACTGCAAGAGACAAATGTTAAGCGAGAAATATAGTTTATCCCCACAGCAGGGCAGAAATGCTAGTAAGATCACACAGGTGGAAAAGCTACAATGTTTATTGGAGCTTTCCACAATGTCTGTTGTATGCTGTCTAAAAGGGGGAGGCTATCATATTCTGTTTTGGTTTTGTTATATGTTAAGGTATATATCTGTTTTATATGTATGCAGCAGCGGATACCTAGTTAGAATGTGGGGGGGCGATCCATTTTTCCCATTTGTGATACACTAATTAGAATAAATGGCAGATGTTTCTATTATAAGCTGGAATGTGAGAGGTTTGGCTGACCACGATAAAAGGCACTCAGTACTATCCTTTCTACAAAAGCAGGGCCCAGCAGTCTACTGCTTACAGGAGACACATCTAACCCAACAGACCCTGAAGTGGCTTTCCAAGAAATGGATTTCCACAGCATTCCATTCAATCCATACCTCATACTCTAGGGGGGTGTCTATACTCATTCATGCGAAACTCCAATTTCAATTGATTAAATCCCATGTGGATGCTGAGGGCAGATTTGTTATAGTTCATGGATATTTTAATTCAATAGAATATATTGTTGTAGCTATATATATCCCACCCCCCTTCTCACCTTCCAGCTTGCAACCTATTATTGAACTATTACAAGAAAAGATGCATATCCCCATGTTATGGATCGGAGATTATAACATGTACTTAAATCAGCAGCTAGATAGATTTCGATCTAAGGCATTAGCTAGTCAGCCTTCACCCTTAGCAAAATTATTAGATGAGTTGGCACTATTTGATATTTGGCGGCTTACACATCCTAAGGAATACGTATATTCCTGCTTTGGCAGAACTCACATGTCTCTCTCCAGGATAGACATGGCAATCGGTAATCAGGCACTTCTGCCTTTAGTGGGTTCGGTAGAGTATTTAGTACGGTCTCTTTCAGATCATTCTCCCATTAAGGCTACCTTGATTAATCCCTTGAGACTACAAAAGCATAGATTGCCATGGAAGCTGAACCCATTCTGGCTTAACCTTGTGGATTCCCATGCACAAATTCTCCAAGAAATTAAACTATTTTTTGATTACAACAATGACCCATATACATATGGAACCTCATGGGAGGCCTTTAAGGCATTTTTGAGGGGAATTTTTATAAGGGAAATAAATAAAATTAGATCTAAAACCAGGGAGAGACATGTGAGTCTGACTAAAAAAGTAATGGATTCAGAAGCTGCCTTTATTTTGGATCCTACTGAAATAAATAGAGTTACGTGGGTTCAAGCTCAGGAATTTTTGAATGACCATTTATTGGAGAAAGCTAAGCATAAGAGGTTTTTTCTTAAGCAAACATTTTTTGAACAAGGAGACCAAACGGGTCACTTACTCTCGGTTATTACAAAAGCACAATCCCCCTTGAGTCATATTGCAGCATTAATGACTCCAGGGGGCGATATTGTTTCAGATACCGTAGATATAGCTAAGGAGCTGCACAGCTTTTACAAGGACCTATATAAATCTAGAATAGAATATACTGAGAGTGAACTAACATCATACTTGGATAAGATCTCCTTACTTAAGTTGTCCGAGGAAGACGGAGTCATGTTGGATGCCCCTATAACGTTGGAGGAGTTGGAAATAGCGGTGGCGGCATTTCCATGCAATAAGGCCCCGGGCTGTGATGGCCTCCCAATTGAGCTTTATAAGCGTTATTCGGACCCTCTTTTGCCTCGCCTACTTGAGGTGTTCAATGAGGCGAATGAAACCGGCACGCTCCCTAAATCTATGGCTGAAGCGACTATTATACTTCTTCCAAAGCCAGGGAAAGATCCACTGAAGGCAGATTCTTATAGGCCCATATCCCTTTTGAATGCTGACATCAAGATACTGTCGAAGGTCTTGGCGAACAGATTGGCCAGGGTAGTTACAACCATAGTCAAGTCAGATCAATCAGGATTTATTCCTGCAAAATCCACAGCAATTAACATCAGGCGTACCTTTATAAATATGCAGCTCCAAGCAGATAATAGAGGAGAAAGGGCAATACTATCCTTGGATATCGCCAAGGCCTTTGACAGTGTCGAGTGGCAATATTTGATTAGGGTGTTGGAGGTAATGCAGTTTGGTCCATCCTTCTGTAGATGGGTTAGGCTCTTATATAACGCACCTGTAGCAAGTCTACGAGTGAATGGTACTCAATCCTCGACTTTTAGTTTAGGCAGAGGCACAAGGCAGGGTTGTCCCCTGTCGCCTCTGCTGTTTGCAGTAGCCATAGAACCCCTAGCTGAATTGATTAGATCCAATGAATTGATAAAGGGGTTTAGATACGGGGATATTGAGGAAAAAGTCGCTTTATACGCTGACGATACTCTGCTCTTTTTGCAAGACTCCTCTAGTTCATTGGAAAATGTAATGCATACCCTTTTAATATTTGGTAAATTCTCTGGCCTTGTTGTCAATTGGGACAAATCATCATTATTGCTCCTTGACAAGATTGACACTATATTGCCAAGCTCATGCACGCAAATACAAAAGGTGAACTCCTTCAAGTACTTAGGTATAATGATATCTTCCAATATTGAAACTTACGAGACTCTGAACATAACTCCCCTGCTTACTAAAATTCGACAAAAATTAAAAACATGGGCCAAGTTGCCACTCTCACCTGTAGCCCGCATAAATTTGATAAAGATGGTTACTATGCCGCAGCTGCTTTACCCTCTACATAATGCTCCAACATGGCTCCGTCTTAAATTATTTAAAACCCTGGACAGGATGTTTAGGGATTTTATTTGGGGACAAGGAAGAGTAAAAATTAAGTTGCAGCATCTGCAATATTCTAAAGAGGAGGGAGGTTTGGCGGTACCCAATCCTTGGGTTTACTACCTAGCCTCTCAGCTACAACATTTGGTGGGTTGGGGGAATGAGGAGTTATTTGATTCAAGTAGAAAGTTATTAAACTACGTTCTTAAATCTAGCTCAATATATGCAGCCTTGGAGGCTGGAGTATGTGGACTTTCGGGGGGAAGGGTACCTTGCTTTATGCTAATGCAAAAGATTTGGAACAGGGTGCGACTTATGCAAGATATTGTAGGGATTACAAACTATACCCCACTTAATGCTACAGCCCGGTTAGAGGAATTTTCGCATCTGACGTTCCTGTCAGATTGGGCCAGGGGGGGGGGGATCTCCTCATTGGTCCAGGTGTTAAATGAAGAGGAAGTGAAACCTTTTCCAGAAATTGTACAACTCCTCCAGAAACCTAACTCGCTAATATTACAGTTTCAGTATATGCAATTAAAACATGCAGTTAGAAAACAGCGCTCTCTGCGCCCTCTACTTCTACAACCATCTCCTGTCTTTAATTTTGTTAGTCAATACGATGGGCGTAGTGGTTTTATTTCAACTTGCTATTCTCTGATCCTTGGACTATTTTTGAGGAGGTTCCCTCTTAGTTGCTATGAGAAATGGACACAAGATCTGGGTGAATTATCAATAGAAGATTGGACTGAGATCCTTCAAAATGTCCCCATGGTCTCTACCAATGCCTCTCAGAAATTGTCACAATTAAATATTATTCACAGAAATTTATTAACCCCTAAACGACTCTTCTCCATGAAATATAGACAGGACCCAACCTGTTCTAGGTGTAGTAGAGATCACGGGGACCTACTACATATGTTATGGCGCTGTCCCAAATTACACAGATACTGGGGGGAGGTTCTCGATTTGATTGACGTGGTCACTAAGCAGCGCTCCGAAAGGTCAGTGCAAGCTTGTATTTTGGGCTTATCTTCTGAGCCAAAGTTACAGGAGCACACTCAAATTATGGTACATCGCCTGCTATTTCAAGCTAGGAAACTGATCTTAATGAAATGGAAGGACCCAAGCCCCCCGACGGTAGATATGTGGATTAAACAGGTGAACGCATACTTAAAAATGGAGAAGCTTATATACGCCCACAGAAATGCATCCCATAAATTTGAAAAAATTTGGATAGGCTGGTTAGAAACTCCGGGGTTACCTGACTTCTTTTTAATTCAAGACAGGCTACTTGGTGGCGTTATATAATGTAAGTTTAGCCTATTTAAGAGTAGTTATTTAGGTACTGGGTTGTGTGGTATCTCTCAAAAAGGTATTCTGTACATGAGAAGTACTGTATAGCGACGTGGTTATGGAGATGGGGAGGGTGGGTTGCCCACATGGTTAAATATTGATTTATATGTAATATACGTCATATGTTTAAGGGGTCTTCTTGCTGCATTCATTGTTATGCTGTTTCAAATCAAAGTCTGTATTTGATATATAATGTTTAATAAAGGCTGATTTAAAAAAAAAAAAAAGACACACCTCTAATCATGCCCCCACCACACCCCTTCAGATAGCCCGAAACAGCGGAGCTGTCGCTGATTGCTGGTGCATCATGTTTTTATGATTTTTTGATACTTTAATAAAAGAGCTTTTTATATTGAAGACGGTGCTGACTCACTGGAATACTAATAATATAAATGTAAATGATACAAATGATGAAATAACGTTTCGAATCTATTAAATATATTTTTTCACACAAAAAAATACTTATATTTACATAGACCTGTACATGAACCCTGAAAGAGGGACACGAGGAAGAAAGAGGGACAGAGGGATTTAGTTCACTAGGGACCGTCCTTCCGAAACACTGGAGTACACCTGTGTTCAAACCCTGTGATACATACAGTGCTGCCCATAATTATTCACACCCCTGGCAAATTTTGACTTAAAGTTACTTTTATTCAACCAGCAAGTAATTTTTTGATGGGAAATGACATAGGTGTCTCCCAAAAGATAATAAGACGATGTACAAGAGGCATTATTGTGGGAAAAAAACCATTTCTCAGCTTTTATTTCCATTTGAGCAAGTGTGTCCAGTCCAAAATTATTCATACCCTTCTCAATAATCAATAGAAAAGCCTTTATTGGCTATTACAGCAATCAAACGCTTCCTATAATTGCAGAGCAGCTTTTTGCATGTCTCTATGGCTATTTTTGCCCATTCATCTTTTGGAATGAGCTCCAAATCTTTCAGGTTGGAGGGTCTTCTTGCTATCACCCTGATCTTTAGCTCCCTCCACAGAATATCAATTGGATTCAGGTCAGGACTCTGGCTGGGTTTTTTTCCACAATAATTCCTCTTGCACATTGTCTTATCTTTTGGGAGATACCTATGTAATTTCCCATCAAAACATTACTTGCTGGTTGAATAAAAGTAACTAAGTCGAAATTTGCCAGGGGTATGAATAATTATGGGCAGCACTGTATAACCTCCTCCTCTCCCTACAAATCCCAAAGCACTTCAGACACTCTTGAATATAAAGCCCAGGTGCCCAACAGGTTGATCGCAATCTACCTGTAGATCGCGACCGCCTGAGTAGATTGCGGCCACTTGGCCGTGTCCTGTGAAAATCTGCAGCCGCGGCTGTCCGATTTTGTTGCCATAGTCAGTAAGGAGAGGGGAGGGGCGCGACTAAAGGGAAGAGGAGCAAATGAGGAGACAGGTCTCCTCCTCTCCCCTCCCTCCAGGCTGTCTGCATGCGCAGCGTCTTCTCCCCTCCAGGCTGTCTGTGAGATGTGCATCTCCTCACCTCCAGGCAAGTGGACAGCAATGTGGGCAAATAGCTTCAGGAGGATTCTGAAGCTATTTGCTATGTTTGGGCAGCACGGTGGCGTAGTGGTTAGTGCTCTCGCCTTGCAGCGCTGGGTCCCTGGTTCGAATCCCAGCCAGGGCACTATCTGCAAAGAGTTTGTATGTTCTCTCCATGTCTGCGTGGGTTTCCTCCGGGCACTCCGATTTCCTCCCACATTCCAAAAACATCCGGATAAGTTAATTGGCTCCCCCTAAAATTGGCCCTAGACTACAGTACTTACAATACATAATATAGACATGTGGCAATGGTAGGGATTAGATTGTGAGCTCCTTTGAGGGACAGTTAGTGACAAGATATATATATACACTGTACAGCACTGCGTAATATGTCGGCGCTATATAAATACTAAATAATAATAATAATGTTTGCATGGGGGGAGAAGGATTGTGGACTGCCTAACTGCTGGGATAGGGAGGGAGGTATCATTATACTGTGTAGGGGATAAGGCTTCTGTAGGTACTCACTAGGCTTGGAGGGGTTGGGAGGTGGAGGAGAATTCTGTAACTTTGTGACTGCCTATGTATGCTGGGGGGGGGGGGGGGGGGGGTAGTTAGATCTCGTGGACTTGGCAGTTTTTAAAGTAGCTTGCGAGCGGAAAAAGTGTGGGCACCCCTGATATAAAGCATTTGCGACAAGTACCATGATGAAGTAAACATGAGTACATATAGTACTAGTTCTACTAAGAACTTAGTTCCGAGATCCTTTTGTATTTATTTTGTTGCGTTTTCAGCTGAATGAAAAAGATTTTACATCATGGTGAATTCAGCCTTAGATGTTCAGCCCTTAACCTCCCTGGTGGTACGCAGTTTCAGAGGATACGTCCGCGGGAGGATTTTATTAAATAAAATGTGTTTTTTATGTTTTAGCTAGCACTTCCCTAGCTAACTACGTCCCCCAAGCCCCGCCGCACCTAACTAAACCCCCCGATCGCCGCCGGCAATATTTACCCCTCCGCGATCCTGCGAGAGCCGCAGCATCACCATTCATCTTCACTCGTCGCTATGGCGATGATCGGACATGACATCATTGACGTCATGCGCAGAACCTACCCTCCCCATAGTGAAGCCTGGAGCTAATTGGGAGGCTGCGCCATCGCGAGATCCCTGGGAGGTACGTATTACAGTGGCGATCGGGGGGGGGGGGGGGAACTTGGGGGACATAGTCAGCTAGCCAAGTGCTAGCTTAAGCATATACAGCACATTCAACTGGCAGCAGTAACAGTAATATTTCTGTGCACTTTCTGCGTACAGGAATATTACCGCTGCTTCGTGCATCAACCTCCTCGTCTTACATGTTTATTTTTTTTGTTCACGTTTTTTTTTTAAGTGGACCTGAACTCAGAACTTCTTCTCTGCTCTTAAAGATACGCAACAGTGTAATAACCTTTAACCTCAGTGGCGGTAAATTTCTATCTGGAATTATGAGTCAAAAGCGGTACATTTTTTTTCAAGAATTTTAGGCCTCCAATTCTTAGGTCATATAAGTCACCAAAATATGTCAGAATAACGGTGTGGTAGACATTCTGCATATAAATAAAAGACTAGAACACAAATTTGTTGATTTAATTACATTCATGAATAAACTTTAAACTTTTTTAAACTGTACAAATAAGTCAGGCAGAGAGTAGTCAAAATCCAGGCAAAAATTTGCAACTGTAATTGGCTTTCAAATGAGCGTATTTGCCATCTCTGCCATGGCAGTCAGGTGACACGAGAGAGATCAAATGACAACTTGTGATTAGAGACAAATGAAGAGGAATTAGACACGCTAATATATATACACATGTATATATATATATATATATATATATATATATATATAAATGAATGAATGAATGAATGAATGAATGAATGAATGAATGAATGAATGAATGAATGTATGTATGTATGTATGTATGTATATATACATATATGTACACATATACACATATACACACACACACACACACATTATTTATACACACATACAGGGTGCATTTCTCTATGCTTTCTATGCTTTCCTTCTGCCCTGTGCTTCTCTTCAGTTGTCCACTTTACAATTTTGTCCCGTCTCCGCCCCCGATGATGTCAAGCCGCTCCGCTGCACTGATTGGCCGCCGGGTCCCCGAAGAAGAGCAGGGATATGGGAATCCCGGGGGCCCGATAAAGTTTCATGCTGCCGGGGAGACAGGCTGGAGTTCCGCTGTGCAGCGCCAATCACGCGCGGGACTTCAAAGCACAGGTAAAAGCTGCAAATTCTCTACCCCGAGCTGAGCTCGGGATTACAGCTTCAGGACATTTTTTTCTACCCCGAACACATTTGATACAAATCCTACAATAAATCTGCAATGTGTCTACTTCCTGCTCTCTTGGAAGCAGACTTAACCTCCCTGGCGGTCTATTAAAACCGCCAGGGGGCAGCGCAGCACTTTAATTTTTTTTTTTTAATCATGTAGCTAGCCTAGTGCTAGCTACATGATAGCCGCTGTGCAATGGCATCCCCCCACCCCCTCCGATTTCCTGTATAGCTTCCCCCGTCGCCATGGCGACGATCGTCATCAACGTCATGATGTCATCGGGAGTCCCGACCCCCCCCCCCCCAGCGCTGCCTGGCGCTGATAGGCCAGGCTGCGCAATGGGTCTGGGGACCTGAGGTCGGGCTTACCGCCAGGGAGGTTAAAGGGATACTGAGGGGGGGGGGGGGTCGGGAGAAAATGAGTTGAACTTATCCGGGGCTTCTAATGGTCCCCCGCAGACGTCCTGTGCCCACGCAGGCACTCACCGATGCTCCAGCCCCACCTCCGGTTCACTTCTGGACTTTAAAGTCTGAAAACCACTGCGCTTGTGCAGCCACACCCTCCCTCATGCTGACGTTACCAGGAGTGTATTGTGCAGGCCCGCAGACGTCCTGTGCCCACGCAGGCACTCACCGATGCTCCGGCCCCACCTCCAGTTCACTTCTGGACTTTAAAGTCTGAAAACCACTGCGCTTGTGCAGCCACACCCTCCCTCATGCTGACGTTACCAGGAGTGTATTGTGCAGGCCCGGTATGGTCTGTGCTTGCGCATTACGCTCCTGGTGACGTCAGCGTGAGGGAGGACACAGCAACCTAGGCGCAGTGGTTTTCAGACTTTAAAGTCTGAAATTCCAGAAGTGAACCAGAGGCGGGGCTGGAGCATCGGTGAGTGGCTGCGCGGGCACAGGACGTCTGCGGGGGACCATTAGAAGCCCCAGGTAAGTTCAACTCATTTTCCCCCGACCCCTACAGTATTCCTTTAAGTTTAACATGGCAGCTTATGATTAGTCACAGATGAGGTGCAATTAGACAAGCTGAACTCTCTAAATACATACAGTATGGGTTTCTCTCGTTTTTCCTTCTGTCCTGTGCAAGAGTTCAGGTCCACTTTAAGACACGGATTTCCAAAAACTGTATAAAAAGGGATAGCTCCAATTCAAGAGGCCGACTTCAACCATTCCGTGTTCCAAGAGAAGAAATACCAATCAAGCCATAAACTTCCATCCAAGTTTCACATTTCATCTTGTTAGGTGAGGTCAATGACCTGTGAGAGTGTTTGTGCTAATGCAACCGACAGCCAGACTGAAAGCTGACTGCTGTGTAGGATCGCCGCCTTTACGCTATAGAATATATAATTATCCACAGAGAGGCTTTGGGCAGAAAAAGTTCACAAGCTTTGCAGGCCTTTGATAGGAGGACATCACACGCTTCCTGCTGGTCGATAAGCTCAGAAGTACATCATTGGCTGCACAAAAAACTCCTATCGAGCCCAAGGGCCCTGAAGGCTTAATCTGGCCTAGAGCAGCGCTAAGATCTTTCCTGTAGTATAAAATAAGCGGATTGCTGACAAGTCACTGCTTCTCCCTCTCATCTGTGCGTAATGTTATTTATCAAAATGTTATTTAATTATCGGGATCTAGACCTAGGCTGTAAAGATAATGACGCATAATCCTGATAAACAATAAGGCAATACAGTGCTTAAAGGGACCCGGAACACTACATAAAAATGAAATTTGAACTTACCTGGGACATCCTCCAGACCCCTGTAGCCCCCAAGTTTCCTCCTTGTCCCATCAGTGGTCTTGGTCCCAGCTCCGGGAAACCGGCAACTTCGGCTAAAGTCGCCGTACGCATCATCACGCCTGCTGCGTGTCATCATGCCACTCATCATACCTCCCAACTTTTTGAGATGAGAAAGAGGGACACTTAAGCCACCCCCCTGATCACGCCCCCGACACACCCCTAGTCACGCAAACCATAAAGATTTCATTAGAAAAATATGTTGTTTTATAATTCAGACCCCACTGGTCCTTTCTATCCTGGCTAATTTTCTTTCATATTAACATTTTAAAATTAATAATATAATTATTTTAAACGATGGGAAGAAAGTTTAGAGTCAAACACATTTTTAGTAAAGAAATATATATATATATTTACATAGAAAGAGGGACAAAGTCCTGAAAGAGCGACAAATGAGGAGGACAGAGGGACAGGGCTCCCAAAGAGGGACAGTTGGGAGCTATGCAGTGTAAGATTCCTGTGCATGTGCGGTTATCTAAGACTGAACCGCACATGCGCAGGACTCTTATGCCGGCCGGCGTAATGACATGCAGCGTGCACGGGTGGATTACCGGACCCATGATCAGGAACACGGAAGGGACCAGGAGGACACTGGGGGCTGGAGAAAGCCCCAGGTAAGTTCATATTTCATTTTTATTCAGAGCTCAGCCTTTTAAAAGACCACTATTGCAAAAAAGTAAGCAGTTAAATCTAACAGAATCAACAGGTTTTGTACTAGCCCATCTGTTAATGAGGGATTCTTATTGTTTTCTTTATTTTCAAAAGAATTTCCTGAACGGCAGTTACTAAGTCGTTACATACAAGGCAGCCTCCCTACCCGCTTGCTCACTATTTTGGCAGTTAGACTTAGCAACTGCCGTTCATGAAATGCTTTTGCATATCCCCCGTCGGGGAAGCAGTGGGGAAGAGTACCGTGGTGTGACGCTGTGTGCAAGGGGCCTAAAAGTAACCCCAATATTCTGCAGCCAGATACAGAGTTAGCTGATAAACTAGGAAGAAGGAACCTACAGCGTTCCTGTTTTCACACACTGTTTCAATGCAATGGAAGTAAACGGTTTCAATTATATGTATTGAAAGGAACACTATCGCGAAAAAGTAGGCAGTTTAAAACTGACATAACCGACAGGTTTTGGGCCAGTCCATCTCCTCATGGGGGATTCTCAGGGTTTTCTTTGTTTTCAACAGCATTTCCTGAACAGCAGTTTAACTGCCAAAATAGTA
>NC_090655.1:60048765-60175287 GCF_040937935.1 Hyperolius riggenbachi
CTGAGCCGATACACCACCGGCGGGATCTCTCTCAGCTTGTTATGCCGCAAATCAAGCATGCGCAGCTTCTTCAAGTTGTCTAGAGAGTCTGGCAGGCTGGTCAAAGAGTTCTCACTCAGTGCTAGTGTCACCAAGTTCACCAGGCAGCCCACCTCCGCCGGCAGTGACGGCAGCTTATTACCGTATAAATAGAGTTCCGTTAGTTGAGTTAGTTCCTTGATGGAGGCCGGGAGTTGGTGTATAGACTTTTTGGCCAAGTCCAAGCGAGTGGAGTTCTCTTCCCGGCATTTGTTCAGCTCCTTGATCACCTCAGCGTTACTGGCCTTTTTGCGCATGTTGGGTCCTGGGGGGTTGGGACGTTTAATTGTGTTGTCCACAGAGAAGGCCACACCGGGCTGTGCCCCACCGGCCTCTTTCTTCCCTTCTTTGGGTTCTTTCCCTTTGGTCTTAAGGTCTTTGCCATCTTTCACAGGACCGCCCGTGGCCTTGGGCTCCTTTACTGTGGCTGGCCCCTTAGGCTCTTTTGGGTCCATTTCTTTGCCCACACCGGTACTCATGGTGTAAAATCAGAAGCCAAGAACCTCATGAACTCCACGTGGAAATACGTCGAGCAGTGAAAAGAAGAAAACAGAAGAATTCCTCAATCTCGGGAAGGAGAAGACACAGGTTAGAGGCTGCCTTCCGCTACATATTGTATCCTTGGCTGCTCTGTCACCCACGATTCAAGCAAACGGCTACACCAAAGAGAAGCGCTCCAGGCTAGATCATCTGAAGGAAAACAAGACTGAGATTAACAAACAGGGGAAACGGGAGACATAGAAAAATGCACAATTCAAACAGAGCGGCTAAACCAAAAACAGACAAAGCTTTGTAATAAATGATGCTGGCAATCAAACAGTTTTGAAAAGCATGTGAGCCTGCACCGAACAGCGGCAAATTTCTGCCTTTAACAAGCTCTTTAAAACTACACAGAGGGCACAAAATAACTACGGTATGTCAAAACTAAATTAAAGTAACGCCTGGTATGCTAAACTCACTCTCTGCACACTACTCTGGCCCGGTGAGCAGGTGAGACCTATACTGCCTTTTAGGGATGGCCCTACTTAGGGGGACTCACGGAGAAGCATGTGATCAGTTTGGTCAGCTGATACATGGGTAAGGTTCTGATTTGCTGGTTACAATCATGTGTTAAACCAGGAAGTCATCACTGCACATCAGGACCTTACAATTCTGTCAGCTGATTAAACTGATCACATGCTTCTTCATGAGTTCTCCTAAGCAGGGCCATCCCTACTGCCTATGTAAGCTGCCTTATTACTGAAGGAATTGCCAATCATCTAACTTTCTTGAGCATGGCTGCAATGTTACAGTATCATCCGGGCTACACAGACATATGGACAGTGGAACAACGCTTTCAGTACTGTACCTGCAGTAACTGGTGAGACCTACCAGGTTCCCCCGTAAATAAGGGTCATATTTATTTTTGCTCCAAATGTTGTACTAGGGCTTTAATCTCAGTGGATGTCATTTCTATGAACACACAAGTTCCTGTGCTGTGTGTCCTGCTGCCTTCCCCACTATGCCACCTCTTCAATTGCTGGATCCACCTCTTGTGTGCCCTTGCACCTTTAGTGATCTCTTGGTGTCCCCGTCTGTGCCCATGTCCTCCTCTATCCCCTAAACACCGCGCTGTCCCCTGGTCCTCCAATGTCCCCCTGCATCATCCTCTTTCCCCCAGCTCCATGCTGCCTGTGTCTCCGACTTTCAGCCTATGGGGAAGAAGTACTGCAACTTGTGTTTCTACTGGAGCCGATCTTGTAGGTGGGACCATGGCTCTATTAGGACGATCACTGCAGTGATTGGCCCAATGACAGAGCATTGGTCCTGCCTGTAAAACCATCGGCTCCAGTAGGAACAAGTTGTGATACTTGTTTCCATTACTGCCGCTAGGGCTTACTTTCGGGGTAGAGCTTATATTTCGAGCATGCTGGAAATACCTGCTAGGACTTACTTTCAGGTGATGTCTTAATTTCAGGGAAAGAGGGTATGCTTTCTGTGCAAGCTGTTTAGTAATAAATGGATGCAAATCCCTGCATATTGAGCACAGTACATTTTGATCTAGCTTAGACACTGTCTGTGCTCGCTTGCTGAAGCAATGGGAACAAAAAAAAAGTACTATGGTATACTTTAAGTGCGCGAGTATGAAAATTTCTGATATACAGCAGTATCCCTTTATAGTTAACTCCAAGGGACCTGGCCATGTAGTTTACTATATGAGAAGTTTATTATATCAGGATTTGCCATACATTGTAGATTCATGCAGGCGCAAGGTAGGGACCAATGTATCACACACACTTGTGTTTGATTCTCCCACAATTATGAAAAAACTAAATAAAAAAAAATACCCCAAATTGAAATGCCTAATAATATGGACCTTTTTATAGATTACTCAATTGTCTGAAAAATTCATCATAATTTACCACCTAAACCGATCGAGAAATATCAGGAGGAACTAATGGAAAATTTGACTATATTTTTAACTATACAATCGATCATTTTTATTGAGCAAAAAAACAAAACAAAAAAAAACAAACTGGAAAGTTGAACGTTTTTGATTGAATTGTGGCCAACTTCATGAAAGATGAACGATGGACATAGGATTTACAGGACAACTGAAGTGAGAGACATATGGAAGCATACCAGTCCCCTGGAAGGCCTGCGGATATAGGACATGCATCAGTAGTGTCTGAATCACACACCTGAAACAAGCATGCAGCTAATCCAGTCAGACTTAAAGAAAACCTGAACTGAAAATTAAAAGTCAAAATAAGCATACACAAGTCATACTTACCTTCCATGTAGTCTACTCCTCAGTGTCTTTCTCCTGTCCCGCGTCCTGTTTGTTCACTGAGATCAAGGGAATTTTCCGTCCTCCATTTTGAAAATGGCCACTACCCATAACAGCTTTCTGGTCAGCACACAGTTAAACTGTAACATCGCCCACTTGAGTCATAGGGAAACATGGACATCAGTTCTCCTCTCAGCTATAGCTGACAGCAACTGATATTTTACTGACAGCAACTGATATATTTCAGTTCTGACAAAATGTTGTCAGAACTGGAAGGGATCATTGTCAGAAGAAAATGGTGAGCTTCTGAGATGAACAGATGGCAAGCTAACTATGTAATGTTCATTTGAAGTTACCTCATGTGTTTATTTTAAATATTTTTACTCAGTACAGGTTCTCTTTAAGTCAAGCACCTGATCTGCACGCTTGTTCAGGGTCCTATTAAAGGCAGAGGATCAGCAGGACAGTCAGACAATCTGCATTGTTTAAAAAGGAAGTAAATATGTCAGCCTCCATATCCCTCTCACTTGCGTTTTCCTTTAATTGTAGCCATGTGGCATGAAGCTGAAGCAGTGAATGTTAGTAACTGGCGCTTTGGCCAGCGCTGTTGCTTGGCTAGGCATCATATGGTTTCCTACAGCCTATAGATATATAGAAGACTGTTGTGCAAAGAGTACCCGAGAGTATAGACAACAACCAGATATGGTCATTTTTGCATTATCCGAAAGTTGTCACGTTATTGAAGGAAATTAGAGGTTTATTGAGTTTTCCGTCCAATACGTTCCCCTTTGTTATTATACTGAACAGACCTCTTCCCCCATTTAAAAAAAAAGGAGGGGGGATGGGCTCGCATACAGTTTGTGATTACACAGTACATCGTTCCAGACATAAAACTATTCCACTAAACACACAAAAGTAAAACCACAAAAGCCGAAGTTTTTCTAATGATTGTATCCTTGGTGTGTATGTGTGATTGTAACACTCTGGGCAGTATCAATATTGACATGCAACAAGGTCTTTCAAAAAGTAGCGAAAGATTTCACTTGAATACCCCCACCTGTTCAAACATTGCATGGCAACCACGTCTTGTCTTCTGACAAAAAAAGAAAATATTTACAAAAAAAAATAAACATTGGGGGAGTGATCAGACCTCACCAACAGAGAGCCCAGTTGGTGAGGAGAAACGGGGGGGGGGGGGGGGGGGGGGGGGGTTGGTTTGAAATCACTTGTGTGCTGAGTTGTGAGGCCCTGCAGCGAGGCCTTAAAGCTGCAGTGGCCCTTTTAGTAAAAAATGGCGTGGTCACTATGGGGGTTTAAAGGGAACCAGAGACGCTGGCCACAGAAAAAGATCTCATACATACCTGGGGCTTCTTCCAGCCCCATAAGCCTGGATCGCTCCCACGCCGCCATCCTCAGCTTCCTGGATTAGCCGGTACCGGGTCCTGTCACTTCCGGCGGACGCGGCCAATTGTCCGCATGATCAGGGGCTCCATCCATATCCTTACGCGTGCGGCTGCGCAGTAAGCAGCCGCACGTGTAAGGGTATGCCGGGAGCCCCTGTGATGCGGCCATTTGGCCGCGTGCTGCCGCCGACTGGCCCGAAACTACGGGACCCGGAACTGGCTGAAACAGGAAGCGGAGGACGGCGGCATGGGTGCGATCCGTGCGTATGGGCCTGGAGGAAGCCACAGGTATGTATAGCTTCTTTTTGCTGGCGTCTCTGGTTCCCTTTAAAGAGAAGCACCGACCAAGAATTGAACTTTATCCCAATCGGTAGCTGATACCCCCTTTTACATGAGAAATCTATTATCTCCTTTTCACAAACAGACCATCAGTGGGCGCTGTATGAATGATATTGTGGTGAAACCACTCCCACAAGAAACTCTGAGGACCATGGTACTCCTGGAAGTTTCCTGTCTGTGAACCTTGTTGCATTGTGGGAAATATCGGTTTACAGCTGTTTCCAACTGCCAAAAAAGCATGCAGCAGCTACATCACCTGCCAACAGTAAAAATGTCACCATGTGATAAATGTCAGAATGTAAATCAGGGATTTAAAAGATTTTACAATGGGCAAACACTGACTAAATCATTTATACATAATTATTGTAAAAATGAATCACTTTTTAATTACATTATTTTCCTGGAGTTCCTCTAACACCGCGGTCCTCAAGTGGTTAAAGTAAACTCGAGTTGAAGCTCTGGTCCCAGATTAGAGAACCTAAACTGAGAAGGATATGGATTTTTCCTTTTACACCAATACCAATTGCCTGCCTCTGCTGCTGATCCTGTGTCTCTAATACTTTTAGCCACAGCCCCTGAACAAGCATGCGGATCAGGTGTTCAGACTGGATTAGCTGCATGATTGTTTCAGGTGTGTGATTCAGACACTACTGCAGGTAAAGATCAGCAGGACTGCCAGGCAACTGGTATTGTTTAAAAGGAAACATCCATATCCTCCTCAGTTAAGGTTTCCTTTGAAATACTTACATAAGAAGAAGGAAGCCTCTGGGATCCTACAGGGAGTGCAGAATTATTAGGCAAATGAGTAATTTGACCACATCATCCTCTTTATGCATGTTGTCTTACTCCAAGCTGTATAGGCTCGAAAGCCTACTACCAATTAAGCATATTAGGTGATGTGCATCTTTGTAATGAGAAGGGGTGTGGTCTAATGACATCAACACCCTATATCAGGTGTGCATAATTATTAGGAAACTTCCTTTCCTTTGGCAAAATGGGTCAAAAGAAGGACTTTGCAAGATATCTCACTATTTTTGACTTTTCTGAGCTTGTCGAGGGATGCAGCACTCTTAAAATTGCAAAGCTTCTGAAGCGTGTTCATCGAACAATCAAGCGTTTCATTCAAAATAGTCAACAGGGTCGCAAGAAGCGTGTGGAAAAACCAATTCCAATATTTTTTATTGAAAAATTTTTGCGTGTGGAAAAACCAATGCGCAAAATAACTGCCCATGAACTGAGAAAAGTCAAGCGTGCAGCTGCCAAGATGCCACTTGCCACCAGTTTGGCCATATTTCAGAGCTGCAATATCACTGGAGTGCCCAAAAGCACAAGGTGTGCAATACTCAGAGACATGGCCAAGGTAAGAAAGGCTGAAAGACGACCACCACTGAACAAGACACATAAGCTGAAACATCAAGACTGGGCCAAGAAATATCTCAAGACTGATTTTTCTAAGGTTTTATGGACTGATGAAATGAGAGTGAATCTTGATGGGCCAGATGGATGGGCCCGTGGCTGGATTGGTAAAGGGCAGAGAGCTCCAGTCCGACTCAGACGCCAGCAAGGTGGAGGTGGAGGTGGAGTATTGGTTTGGGCTGGTATCATCAAAGATGAGCTTGTGGGGCCTTTTCGGGTTGAGTCAAGCTCAACTCCCAGTCCTACGGCCAGTTTCTGGAAGACACCTTCTTTAAGCAGTGGTACAGGAAGAAGTCTGCATCCATCAAGAAAAACATGATTTTCATGCAGGATAATGCTCCATCACACGCGTCCAAGTACTTCACAGCGTTGCTGGCAAGAAAGGGTATAAAAGAAGAAAAACTAATGACATGTCCTCCTTGTTCACCTCATCTGAACCCCATTGAGAACCTGTGGTCCATCATAAAATGTGAGATTTACAAGGAGGGAAAACAGTACACCTCTCTGAACAGTGTCTGGGAGGCTGTGGTTGCTGCTGCACGCAATGTTGATGGTGAACAGATCAAAACACTGACATAATCCATGGATGGCAGGCTTTTGAGTGTCCTTGCAAAGAAAGGTGGCTATATTGGTCACTGATTTGTTTTGGTTTTGTTTTTGAATGTCAGAAATGTATATTTGTGAATGTTGAGATGTTATATTGGTTTCACTGGTAAAAATAAATAATTGAAATGGGTATATATTTGTTTTTTGTTAAGTTGCCTAATAATTATGCACAGTAATAGTCACCTGCACACACAGATATCCCCCTAAAATAGCTAAAACTAAAAACTACTTTCAAAAATATTCAGCTTTGATATTAAAGGGGCACTACAGCGAAAAACTGTAAAATTTAAAATCTGTGCAAACATATACAAATAAAGGTGGCCACACACACACCATACAATTTTTTAAATATCTGTTCAATTTAAGAATGGCAATCAATTTTTCTGACTGATTGTAACAAATTAAAAAATATGACCAATGTACCACACACCTATGTAAAATTTTTCCCCAATTATGATAAAAATGATTGGAAACTGAGAAAATTGCTAGGGTGTGTATAATAATAAACTTACAATCCAACACACCATACAATCTTTAGAGAAATTGAACAGAAATATCTGGCATTCCGGATCGATTTAAATCGGAAAAAACGGGAATTCCGATCGGATTTTTCAGTCGAATGAAAAAAAAGCTTTCGATTTTTCCGAGAGATACGATCGTTTTCATCGAATTGCTGTAAAATCGGATCATTTTATTGTATCGTGTGTGGCCACCTTAAGAAGTACATTTTTTCCAGAGAGTAAAATGAGCCATAAATTACTTTTCTCCTATGTTGCTGTCACTTACAGTAGGTAGTAAAAATCTGACAGAAGTGACAGGTTTTGGGCTAGTCCATCTCTTTATAGGGGATTCTCAGGGATATATTTATTTTCAAAAGCACTTAGTGAATGGCAGTTGCTCTGTCCAACTGCCAAAAAACGGTGTAGCAAGTAGGGAAGCTGGCCAGCATCATTGTTTAAATACTTTTTAGGGAATATCTTTATAAAGAATAAAATCCTTGCTGAGAATCCCCTTTGAAGAGATGGACTAGTCCAAAACCTGTCGGATTTCTACTACCTACTGTAAGTGACAGCATTATAGGAGAAAAGTAATGTATGGCTCATTTTACTCTGGAAAAATGTACTTATTTGTATATGTTTGCACAGATTTTACATTTTACAGTTTTTCGCTGTAGTGCCCCTTTAATGAGTTTTTTTGGGTTAATTGAGAACATGGTTGTTCAATAATAAAATTATTCCTCAAAAATACCACTTGCCTAATAATTCTGCACTCCCTGTATAGCGGCTTCCTGGGTCATCGTCCTGTTGCTTGCTGAGACCCCCAGGGCTGCGCTCCTCTTCAAGCGCGAGTATGGCAGAACATAACCTAAGTCACGGGCCTAATTGTATATTAAGATTTAAAAGGTATAGAACAGTGTAAAACTAAGTAGTTTAACCACTTAACGTCCGCCTAACGCCGATAGGCGTCAGCAGGTCGAAGTGGTGTTACCATGGAAACGGCCGCTCGTTCGTTTCGTTCCATGTCAGTTCATGGAGGGTGTCTCCGTGAACAGCCTGTGAGCCTCCGATCGCGGCTCGCAGGCTAATTGTAAACACACGGGAAAGAAATCCAGTGTTTACATCATACGGCGCTGCTGCGCAGCAGCGTCGTAAAGGAGATCGGCGATCCCCGGCCTCTGATTGGCCAGGGATCGCCAGCATCTGAAGCCTATCAGAGGCGGTGCAGGACAGATCGCCGTCCTGTGCCGCCCAGAAAGAGAAGGGGAGGGAAAGAGGGAGGCCGCGAATCGCTGCGGAGGGGGGCTTTGGGGAGTTTGATCGCCCTGCGTGCCTCCTGATCTGTGCTGTGGGATGGAGAGCCCACACAGCACAGATCACCAGAAAAATCCCCTGGTCGTCAAGTGGTTAACTAGTGACTGTGGGGGGCTGCTCCTACCACTTCTGCAGAATAGCGCAGTGGAGGAGATTAGTATTTACCTGCTCCAGTGCTGCTTCCAGTCTCCTCTGATTTTCCTGATAACCACAGGCTCTATGCTGCGCATATCCGGCTCCTGAGGCATGTCACATGATACAAGTGAAGGCAGTATGGAAGCACAGAGCATGCGACTGCCAGGAAGAACAGAAGAGACCCAACACATCACTGGAGCAGGTAAATATTACACTGTCTCACTATATACTTTGCTATGTAGGGAGATTGCGTGTTTGGGAGGCGGGTGTGTGTTTTACCAGCTGCAATGGGGCTCGATCCCAGCAGGGGGCTCCATGCTGCACCCCGGCTCAAACTGACAATGTTTCAACAAGAAACACTGTTACCGGTGTGCTCCTCTGTATGTGAAGACAGCGCTGCTGTTCTTTTACTGCTTACAATGATGCACATTTGAAGCTCCTGGGGGGCCACAGAAAATGGCAAGGAGAGCCAGATCTGGCCTGCAGGCATCGAGTTTGACACCTTTGCTCTAGCAGTGTTCCCCAACCCTGTCCTCAAGGCCCACTAACAGTGCATGTTTTGTGAAAATCCACACAGGTAGTTAATCAGCTCTGCTAAAACACTAATAACCTCACCTGTGCATGTTTGTGGTTTTCTGCAAAACACGTACTGTTGGTGGGCCTTGAGGACAGGGTTGGGGAACTGTGCTCCCAGAGTTCCCCAACCCTGTCCTCAAGGCCCACCAACAGTACATGTTTTGCAGAAAACCACAAACATGCACAGGTGGGGTAATTAGTGTCCCAGCAGAGCTGATGATCTACTTCTGTGGATTTCCACAAAACATGCACTGTTGGTGGGCCTTGAGGAAAGGGATGGGGAACACTGCAGATCCAGAGGCTTCCCTCTTAGGTAAGCATTTCCTTTCTGTCCAAAGCTTCGACTCAGGTACTTTAAATAACACTGCTGCCAACTAATCAGAAAAGGGACTTGCTGAACGTACTCCATAAAGTGCTACAGAAAAAGTGTCAGCATTATATAAATGCATAATAATAGTAATCTGGGACTGCACAGCTTTGACTGTGGCCAGAATGAAATCCAATAACCGGTTATTACCTGAAATAGTTTTATTTAGGTCTTGCAATTGTTAAGTTCTGCAGACATCTATGCTACACTCTCCTGCACCAAACTACAGCAAGCATAACTACTGAAAGAGTGGGTGAGAAAAACCTCCCTCTCCCCAAGGACAACTGAAGTTTGAGGGCCCATTCACACTTAAAAGCGCAAAACGCCAGCGATTTTTGCGGGAGTGATTTTCCGGCGATTTCACGCTTAGTGATTTTCCCGCGATCGCATTTAGCGCTTCTATAGCACTGAAACGCGATCGCCGGGAAATCGCCTTTGCGTTTCACGTTTTTGGGTGATTTGCGGCGATTACTGCAAATCGCACAAGAACGGGCCCATAGGGTTTTATTACACTAGCACTTTCAAAAGCGCTAGAGTGAGCGTTTTGCCAAAATCGCCAGCAAAACGCTCAAGTGTGAATGGGCCCTGAGGGAGATTTTGAGACTGGCATATTTATTTCCTTTTAAACAATGCACATTGCCTGGCTGTCCTGTTGATCCTTTGCTTCTAACACACTTAGCCATAGACCCAGAACAAGCATACAGATCAGATGTATAAAAAATGTATTAGCTTCATGCTTGTTTTAGACACTACTGCTGCCAAAGAGATCAGCAGTGCCACCAGGCAAAGGAAATAAATATGGTAGCCTCCTTATCCCTCTCACTTCAGTTGTCCATTAAAGTGGACCTGAACTGTTGCACAGGACAGAAGGAAAACAGAGAGAAATGCACCCTCTATGTATTTAGAGAGTTTAGCCTGTCGAACCCCCCCTCATTTGTGTCTAAGCCCAAGTTGTAACTTGTTATCTCCCGTGTTGACTGCCTGCCACAGCAGATAAGGTAGATAAGCTTATTTAAAAGCATTGGATGTTAACAATAGGTCTTCATCCAAGAAAGCAGGAAGTATTTTTTAGAGCACTAAATTTAGGTTAAGGGCTCGTTTCCACTAGTGCGGTGCGAATCGCCGGGATTCCACCGCTGACGAAATCGCATGCGGATGCGATTCCGCGTGCGTTTTTTGCCGCGATTTCGCATAGGCAGGGTATATGCGAATTTAACCATGTCACTGCCTTGTTCAATTTAGATTACTTTTGGTGTGAATTCACACGCGAAATCGCGGCAAAAAACGCATGTGCGATTTCCCCTATTAAATACATTGCCTGCGAATCGCCTGCATTCCACACGCAGGCGAATTCTGCAGGCTCTACCGTGCAGAAAAATCCTGCACAGAAAAACGCACCAAAAAACGGACAAGTGGAAACAGGGCCATCCACTTGTATTGGTTATGCGAATCCGCATGCAGACAACGCATGCGGATTCGCTCTAGTGGAAACGGGCCCTAAAAGGTTATCAAAAGATATCTTGAGGTCGCCGTGGAATTGGACCCGTCCGATCAAAAATTATGATCGGGTGGCATGTTGGGGTAAAAATCTTTGGTAGAATTGCTCAGAGCGATTGAAACTGCAGAAAAATGTCTCAGTGTAGGGACAGCTTTACTTTATAGCTAGGCCAGTTATGCAGCTGTGTTTATGATTTGCACCTTAGAAGATGCCTCAGCAAATCAGAGACAACAGTTCTCCTGGGACAAAAAAAAAAAAATCTGTATGAAAGCTCACTAGAAGGAGCAGAACTGTACAAGTTAAAACAGAGAAAGCTACAGACGGCAACTTCAACAAGAAGGCCAGGAACTGGTAAAACCAGAAGGCAAACGCTGCAAAAATATGAAAGCAGACTTTTCCAAACTTACATCAATCACAGCCAATGATCAAGGATTAACAGGAGGGGAAATAAAAGGCTGACTTGTTTTGTACATTTTTACCTTACTTGTCATTAAATTGTAACGCACCTTCAAGGGTAAAATGCAGCAGAGGTTTGTAAATAAACTTTTTATATTCCTTAATAAAAAAAAATGTCAGGCATTCCAGAAATTTTAACTATTTTCCCTAGCAATCTCCTCCCCCACACGCTAGGCTCACCAGGGCTTAATGGGCAGAAAGAAGCCAGAATAAAATATATATAAGTAATTCTGTGCATTTGCCGACATTCCTCTCTTGTTAGCTGCAGTACATACACAGTAGCATAGATATCACTTCTCCACATCTGAGAAAGGGCACTGTGGATTAAGGATAAGCGACACAGTAAAACTTTCCCAGGGTGTACAGGGCCTGTGCCTCAGCACAGGGGGTTAACTTGCCTCTTTCACCGCCTCCCACCTATGCACTGCACGCTGCTCTCCATCTTTCCAACAATTCCGCCTCCACATCTGGAAGTTAAGCTCTGAAGGTGGAAGTGTGGGGAGGATGGAAAGCAGCATGCAGCACAGTGGCGAGAAGCGGTGATGCAGGCGAGTTAGCCCCCTTTTCTGCAGCCCAGTCCCCCGTACATGCCGAGACAGTATTGCCAAACTCGCTAATTCCTACTGTGGATCTGCTCATTGCTCCTGCCATTGAGCAAAACATTTTGATAGTGTGGTAAGGGTTTACAACACCTCTTGAATTTTATTCCCATCCTGTGAGAATTTCCATCACTTCCTGCTCAGACAGGAAGTAGCAAAAGCACGCCAAGAGTGACAAAGACAGGTGCAAATAGAACTCATTTTTCTCATAAACGGTAAAATGTTAGGATGCACAACAAGTTTTAGGTGCTGTCACTAATTTCCTGTTCTTTGATACCAATGCCATTCATATTAAAAACAAAGCTCTCAGGAAGCATTTTACACAGAGGCGGTGCGGTATTTTTACCGCACCCCAGTGCCGTGCAATTAAAGTCTATGCTGCGGCGAGTTGTGGCGATCGGCCCGGATCTTAGTCTAATGCAACGCTTGGATGTTTAAAAAAAAATTACCAACGCGCATGCGCGGAATACATTTCCGCATACCCAAAGCAGGAAGTGACGGCAAGTGCACGTCGCTTCCCGCTTGGTCGGTGGCCAGGCAGAGAACACTGCGCAATATCGTGGTGTTTTTACTAAAGGCCTATTTTTGGTGTGAAACCAGCCTCAAGGTAATAGACCTCATCACTGGAGACACAGATGGGAAAAAAACTAACAAAAAAAAAAAAAAACACACCACATTTAAACCCACAAATACAAAAATGTTCATGGAACTGGGTTTTAAGATATATGGACAGTTTCCTAGACGAATCAGTTAATTTGGGTGCAGGGCGCGCCAGATAATTTAGGTTCTGTGGAAATTGAGGCTACAGAAGCAACAGAAAGGTAATTTGGGCACCAGAGTTCTGTTATAGAATACACAAACTCAGACTTCCACAATTAGCAGCGGTGATTTGCTATAGAGTATGGCTAGGGCAGGGTATAATTCAGGGCTGTGGAGTCGGTACAAAAATCTTCCGACTCCTCAGTTTCTGAAACCACGACTCCATCTCCGACTCCGGGTACCCAAAATTGCCCAGACTCCGACTCCAACTCCAACTCCACAGCCCTGGTATAATTTGCTGCCCCAAAATCGGCCTAACAATCAAAATTGCATGAGCTCAGAAAGAGTTCTTACAAGTTGTGTGAGAGCAAACTTTTACAACCTCCTCAATGACAGCTTATTTATATATTCGTTATAAAGTTTTGTAAAAAAAAATAAAATTAAAAAAAATAAATAAAAAAGGCCTCAATCAGAGAAGGTAGAGGATATTTTCTGGGAGAGACTAGTTCCTGTCCCCATGTTAAGACACTGCCAGACAACTCCACTGCTCAGAAGGAGTTATTTCACTTAAAGGACCACCATCGCAAAATCGTAAAATTTAAAATACATGTAAACACATACAAATAAGAAGTCTGTTTATTCCATAGTAAAATAAGCCATAAATTACTTCTCTCCTGTGTTGCTGTCACTTACAGTAGGTAGTAGAAATCTAGCAGAACCGTAAGGTTTTGGACTAACCCATCTCCTTGTGGGTTGTTCTTAGGGTTTTCTTTATTTACAAAAGCACTTAGTGAATGGCAGTCACTCCATCCAACTGCCCAAAAAGTGTGCATCAAGCAGGGAATGTCTTTATAATCAATAAAAGGTCATGCTGAGACTCCTCCATGAAGAGATGGACTAGTCCAGAACCTGTTGGCTCTGTCAGATGTCTGTCTGTTTCTACTACTTACTGTAAGTGACAGCAACATAGGAGAAAGGTAATTTATGGCTCACATTACTCTGGAAGAAACATACTTCTTATTTGTGTGTGTTTACTTGTATTTTAGACTTCACAATTTTTCGCAATAGTGATCCTTTAACTGGAACACTTCATGCTGATCCAGCTGAATGGCGGTATCAATAATAGGTAGTGTTTGTTTGTTTTTTAAATTTCACCTTATGTTCATCACGTGTACAGCTAGATAAACTTCAGCAAGTATAAACAGACTGCAGATTCCCGTCACACTCTGTACAGGAAGCAGTAAGAGCAGGTTTTCAGCTCAGGGCAGCTGGCACGCCTGCCTTCAACCCTACAAGGGGCACAGGCCTCTGGATCCAGTGTACTGATTGCAAGGGTCTGGGGGGGGGGGGGGGGGGGGTGGAGAGAGCAGGCTACACATGGCTGCTCACTGCTCACAGCGGAGCAGGAAGTACATGTACCATTACTGGCTTGTGCGCTTATAAAATAAAACCACAACTTTTCTAGTGACAATCAGAGAGCTTTATAAACATAACGAGCTGGGTGTGGAAGGTGGGAAGGAGCGGTGAAACAATGTGCTTCCTTTGTAACAGTCCCACAGACAGACAACCACCCCCTCATCAAATCACAGTAGGCTTGAGAGAAGGAGGGAAAGAGACAGAGAGGGGCTGAGAAAGAATGAGAGAAACAGAGAAATTCACAGAGAACAGGTTAAAAGCTGCCTACTAGTACAAATATCACACAATCACATAAACATGCACAGTGCTAATGCATGGAACACAACATGCAATTTCCCGGCAGATCGAGTTGATCATTTCCGATAGGTCCGATTAGATTTCTGATCGATTTTGTACAGAGTGACTGGAAAACGGATCAGAATAACGATCAGAGATCAGATTAGACCTGCCGGAAATTATCAACTTGACCTATCGATTTGATGGGAAATTGCATGGTGTGTACCAGGCAAAAGACACTGATAAAGAGAGAAAATGAGAATGAGATATCAGGTGAGAGAGTCTGCACAGGAGATGTAGAGATGAGAGAGAGAAAGCAAAAACATAACGAGTGAGAGACAGGAGAAAGGGAGATAGCACAAGAGTAGACAAGTATAACAACTGTCTCAGCGTTCTCCCCAGAAATTTTTTCCAGCCGGGTGGCATGAAAAAGTAGCTGGGTGGGGAGAGATGAGAGAATGCAGGGCCTGTGCTTCTGTGAGTAACTCTGCTTACAGAATAGCAGGAGGTGAGCCGATGACAGCCGGGTGCTCACCAAAAGAGCCTGGGGAGAACACTGTCTATTGCAGGGATCAGGCCGAGTGCTGTAGAGACAATACAGTACTAAGCTAGAGGCACCTCGTTGCTATGGAGTGGGGAGAAGGGACTACATCATGGACCAGCTTCTAGTGGCCGGAGACAGTAGGAGAACAATGTGCTTGAGGATTGGTTGGGTGTCGCTAAAGCTGGCCATATACTATTCAATTGTCACTCTAATTTATTTTTGATCAATATTAAAGGACACCAGAAACGTTAGCACTGCAAGCATTTATACTTACCTGGAGCTTCCTCCAGCCCCCTGTAGGTAATGCTCTCCATCGCCATTCTCCAAAGCTGCTCTGTTCCTTTGCTTTTCGGCCCAGTAGTCCGAGTCTACCGCGCAGGTGCAAAAATCCACCGCGACCTGAGCCCAGTCAGGACTTTACCAGGCTGGACAGGGGAGGACAAGAGCAGCTCAGCAGGTTGTCGGAGGGAGCCCATGGCCTGCAGGGGACTGGAGGAAGCCCTAAGTAAGTATAAGTGCTTTTAGTGCTAACGTCTCAGGTACACTTTAAAGATAACCAGAGATCTCCCATGATGAAATTTTTTTACTTACCCGGGGCTTCCTCTAAGCCCTATAAGCACAGATGCATCCCTAGTCGTCCTCCGTTTAGCAGCAATCAGCCCCGGTATCTGGCTCAGTGACATCAGCCTGGGGTCTTCTGCGCATGCGCAGGAGGTCCACGCATGGGCAGAAGATCCCGGCTGACCCAGATTGAAGTCAACTGAGCCAGTTACCAGGGCAGGTCACGGATGGACAGAGGACTGCGAGGGACGTTTCTGTGCTTATGAGGCTGAAGGATGCCCCGGGTAAGGAGGAAAGAAAAAATAAATTAAAAAAAAAAAAATCAACATTGGTTCTCAGTCACTCGTGAAATCCTCCTCGGCAAGCTTCAAAAGCACCCGTGTCTCAGAGTGCTTCTTAAAGAGACACTGAAGCGAAAAAAAAAATATAATATAGTGAATTGGTTGTGTACTATGAATAATTACTAGAAGATTAGCAGCAAAGAAAATATTCTCATACTTTTATTTTCAGGTATATAGTGTTTTTTCTAACATTGCATCATTCTATAATATGTGCAGATTACACAACACTCAGCATTCAAAATGAGTCTTTCAGAGCAGTCTGTGAAGTAATGACCTCCTCTAGCAGAGAAAAAGTAAACAGTTCACTTACAGTTGAGATAATAAAAGTCAGATAACAGCCCTCTCCACGACTAACTTAGTCGGAGAGATTAATGGCTTGTTTGCATAGAGATGACAACTGGAGTTTCTTAACTCTTCCCGTACTGGAAACAATTAGACTGATGTATCTGATTTTAATGTTTTATTTCTTAGCTGTACTACACATACAAATCATAATATCATTTTTTTTTCGCTTCAGTGTCTCTTTAAGACTGGCACATCTGTATTGGGCATAAAATTGATCTACTCTACTTTGGATGCCTTTAAGCTTCGTACACACATCGGACTGTAACAAGCTACCAGTCATCGTCAGACCTGCCCGTGGGGCGGTCGTTGTGATGACAGTTTGTCGGTGTGTACAGTACGTCGCCAGGCTGATAAGGCTGTTTTTGACCGATCCGCCAAGCGGATCAGTCAAAACCAGCCTTATCAGCCTGACGACAGACTGTACACACTGACAAACTGTCGTCACAACGACCGCCCCACATACAAGTTTGACGACCACTGGTAGCTTGTTACAGTCCGACGTGTTTATGAAGCTTTAGGGGCGCGAGCTGAATAGCTTCACTGGGGGACAGCGGTGGAACAAGGAAAAGGAGAGGGGCCAGTAATTCCCTATGAGATCCAGAGCCTTCAATCTAAGTTTTTTGTTTTTTTTTAATGTCACTTAATGTTCATATTCATTTTTAAGCCCTTCTAAAGCTAAAAAAAAAAGCATTCATAATATACTGTCCCAAATATACTGTGGAAAGTATTACGTGAAACAACCACACAAACTATTGTCTCAGGTGACAATCATCCATCCTCTGCATTGCAGCTTTAGATATTAATTGGAATAATGAATGGGAGGGGGAAAAAAGACAGAACAGATGACAGTACCAGCAGGCAAATCAAGTGATGTTTTTCAAATTAAATATACTGAGGAAGGAGATAGAAAAAGATGCAGAGTACAGAGAGAAATGTCAACCAGCATTTACACAAAAATGCATACATTTTAGCTGATCACTTTTCTTCCAGTTCCTATGCATTTTCATGCACTTCCGTCTGTGCTGTATGCAGCAGGAAAAAGCCTTTTGCTAAAAATAGATTTAAAGGACAAATGAAGTGAGAAGACTATGAAGGCTGCCATGTTTATTTCCTTTTAACCAGCTGAGCGGTCTGGACGAGCTCAGCTCGTCCAACACCGCCAGTGGCTGCCGCTCAGGCCCTGCTGGGCCGATTTTGATGAAATAAAAAGCAGCACACGCAGCCGGCACTTTGCCAGCCGCGTGTGCTGCCTGATCGCCGCCGCTCTGCGGCGATTCGCCGCGAGCAGCGGCGAAAGAGGGCCCCCCTAGCCGCCTGAGCCCTGCGCAGCCGGAACAAAAAGTTCCGGCCAGCGCTAAGGGCTGGATCGGAGGCGGCTGACGTCACGACGTCGGCTGACGTCGATGACGTCACTCCGCTCGTCGCTATGGCGACGATATAAGCAAAACAAGGAAGGCCGCTCATTGCGGCCTTCCTTGTTTATTCTGGGCGCCGGAGGCGATCGGAAGATCGCCTCCGGAGCGCCCTCTAGTGGGCTTTCATGCAGCCAACTTTCAGTTGGCTGCATGAAATAGTTTTTTTTTTATTTAAAAAAAACCCTCCCGCAGCCACCCTGGCGATTTAATCAGAACGCCAGGGTGGTTAAACAATACCAGCTGCCAGGCAGCCCTGCTGATCTATTTGGCTGCAGAAGTCTCCGAATAAGGGCTGGTGCACACCAAGAGCGGTTCTGAGCGTTTTATAAAACATATGTGGAAAACCACCTGGCTAATGTATTTCAATGGGTTGGTGCACACCAGAGCGGCTCGTTATTCCCCCAAACGCAAACTCGGGTCCTGCAGTATTTTTAGATTTCTGAGGTGTTTCTGCCTCAATGTAAAGTACAAGTGGAAAACTGCTCTGAAAAACGCTAGATCAGAGCGGTTTTCAAAGCGTTTTTGTTACAGAAGTTGTTCAGTTACAACTTTACTGTAACAAAATCTACAATCTGCTACACAAAAACACTCCCAAAAAAATGCTAGGCATGTTTAGAACATCTCTCTAAACATGCCTAGAATCGTGCACTGGGCCTCACACCAGGAACAAGCATGCAGCTAAACTTGTCAGATCTGACAATGTCAGAAACACCTGATCTGTTGCATGCTTGTTCAGGGGCAATGGCTAAAAGTATTAGAGGCAAAGAATCAGTAGGGCTGCCAGGCATCTGGTATTGCTTAAAAGGAAATAGATATGGCAGCTTCCATATCCCTCTCACTTCAGTTGTCCTTTCTGTTTCAAATTATTTTAATGGATTTTTTCGAACAGTAATAATTATACATTACAAATCACAGAGGTGAGACACAAGTGGTAATAGACAAGTAAAAATGTAACAGGACTTTGGTATTCTTGCCATAGGCACCACACTAAAATCGACATATGGTCTCTTGAAGTCCAACAACAAACACAAGGTCTCAACTGGGCACATTTTTAATAGGACTAATGAACCTAAAGCAAAACAAAAGTGAAGTAAGCCATCATACTCAAGGCTCAACAGCGAAGGAGAAACAAGAAAAGAATTGGGGTGGGGGGATGGGGGAAGAGAGAGAACTGCCCAAAGGTTATTGCTGAGAGGTCACACTTTTGTAAAACAGGCGGATTTACGCAGACAATTTTTCATGTTCTGTCTGCGTTTTTGCATGTGCGTCTGCCAGCACCTGCTAGCAGTCTATGGGAATCGTATGTGGGTTGTGATTTTATGCGGCCTGGAACCAATTTTTCAAATGCGCCTGAAACAAACGTACGCATTGCCATTGAAAAGCATTGCGTTTGATTTTGCATTGTACAAAAATCGCACACCTTTTTCAAAATGTGTGGCCCCAGACAAAGTCCTAATCCGAGAGCGTCAATGAATGACCCAAACCCTTCTTCCAGTACTTAAGGGGTGTACACAAGTAAATGCCATGTCCCCCAGTGGGAATCTGTACCAGACCTGACCACTCGCGCTTCACAGCCGGGCCGAGGCTGACAGAGGCCTAAGGATCAGAGACAGCCAGAACTGTGGAGTCGGTACAAAAATCTTCAGACTCCTCAGTTTTATGAAACCACGACTCCGACTCACCAAAATGGCTCCGACTCCTCGACTCCGACTCCTTAGTCTAATATTTAACAGGGCTGTGGATTTTGTACAAAAATCACCCGACTGACTCCTCAGTTTATGAAACCACGACTCCGACTTCAACTCCGGGTGCCCAAAATTGCCCCTACTCCGACTCCTCGACTCCACAGCCCTGGAGACAGCAATGGACAGCCAGAGTACGCAGCGTTTCTGGGCTATACGGATACTCTGCCAATGCAGCACAATTTGGTCTTAGGACTGTTGGAAGGGATTCCCATGTAAGAGCAAATCCAGGTAACAAAAAGAGTATGTGAGGACACGTCATAACAACCTGCTAGCAACTGTGACCTGACACTACTGACTAAAATGACCCTGATGTGAACTAGAGATAGATAAACTGATCATATGAGGAGAAACTGCAAGCCCAGGTTACCCCACAGTAAAACTACACAACAACATTGTCAGCAGTCCCAAAGATTGGGTCTGAAGGACCAGCAGGTGGGACTGAAAGGTCAAAGTGGAGGGACTCTCCATCAACACAGGTGAGCTTCCTCACGACACTCCTTAGACTGGTACACACATCCAATTTTGACTGGCCAATTTTACCACATCCACAAGGATGTCAAATCGGTCCTTCGAGGGCAGAGGTTCTCACACATTTTTGACACAGCTGAAATGAATTGATGGGTCTAAATCAGGAAAGGTGTGGTCCATCAGGTAGAACACATTCCTCTCTTTCTCAGTCCATCCTAATCACTGGCATGGATCCAGGCCTGGAGTTCAACACCTGTGGTGTAGTATGAGAGCTTGCTATACAATCTGTTCATAGTATTAAACTCTGCTGGCCCTCAGGGCCCTTTTCCACCTGCAATCGCTAGCGTTCACGCTGAACGCTAGCGATTGCTGAATCGCAAAACCGGCGATTCCCCCGACGTTTGCGGCCGCGATTTTGCTATGCTATGCACTGCATAGCAAAATCGCGGCAATTATCGCTCCGCCGCGCGTTCGCGTTCCCCGCAAAAACGAATCGCGGTAGTGGAAATGACCTACCGCGATTCCCATGTTAAAAAGCAAACCGTAGCGATTGTAAAATCGCTAGCGGTTTGCGGTTTTGCGATTCAGCATCGCAAACGCCGCTAGTGGAAAAGGGCCCTCACACTACATGGAGGTGGTAGAATTGGCCAATCAAAATTGGGTGCGTCTATGCACCTTGAGCAGCATTACTAATTTGAATCTATGTTCTTGGGTGTGGTTCTAGAACACAATATTTGAGCATGCAGTCTTCACTAAAGGCAATCTCTGATCAGGCATTTCATAATTTCTTAACATCTTAGTAAGGGGGCTTTTAGGACCATTGTAGTTCCTTACACACTCCAATGAGTTCTGGGTCACCATGAGCTTGCTGGTTAGTCTGTACCTCATAATACACAGGAGTGAACTAATACTATGAAACCCAGAGGAAAGCTAGGAAATTGTTATAAGCCACTTCTATAGACAACCAACTACAGATAAACTCAAAAGTTAGACAGCTGTAATCTTTAGGCCTCTTTCACACGGGAGGCTTAAAGGAGTACCTCTGGTACAAAAACGGAGCCTGCCACGACAGGCCCCATCTTAAAGGACAACTGTAACAAGAGGGATATGGAGGCTGCCTTATTTATTGCCTTTTAAAAAATACCATTGGCTTGGTAGCCCTGCTGATCTATTTGACTGCAGTAGTGTCTGAAACCAAACATGCTGCTAATCTTGTCAGCTCAGAAAATGTCAGAAACGCCTGATCTGCTGCATGCTTGCAGGGTCTAGGGCTAAAAGTATTAGAGGCAGAGTATCAGCAGGACAGCCCAACTGGTATTGTTAAAAAGATAGGGACATGGAGGCTGCTATATTTATTTTGTTACAGTTGTCCTTTAAAGATGGAGGATTGGGGGGGGGGGGGGGGGAGCTTCAGGGTTAAATAAATACTTACCTATTCAGCCATCTCTCCAGGCAGGTGATCGCTTTTTCCTCTAAATAGTGCAGCCCTGGCTATTTTCCTAATTGGCTGGTAGCCGAGCTGGGGACAGGCAGAGGTTTCCGAAAAACTTCATCAATCTTCAGAAACATGGCCACAACTGCACTGCCGAGGAGGGGGGCGGAGCATCACTTGAGACCCAAAGGCACTGGATCGGGTAAGTATTTAAGCCTCTTTTTTTTTTTTTTTTTACCAGAGGTAGTCTTGAAGGCCTGGTGCACACCAAAAACCGCTAGCAGATCCACAAAATGCTAGCAGATTTTGAAACGCTTTTTCTTCTTTTTCTGTAGCGTTTCTGCTAGCATTTTGCGGTTTTGGGAAGCGTTTTTGGTGTAGTAGATTTCATGTGTTGTTACAGTAAAGCTGTTACTGAACAGCTACTGTAACAAAAACCGCCTGGCAAACCGCTCTGAAGTGCCGTTTTTCAGAGCGGTTTGCGTTTTTCCTATACTTAACATTGAGGCAGAAACGCATCCGCAATCCAAAATCTGCAGCAGCCCGGGAGTATGCGTTTCTGCAAAAGGCCTCCCGCTCTGGTGTGCACCAGCCCATTGAAATACATTACCCTAGCGGATCCGCACCCGCAAGCGGATCGCAAACCGCAGCGGAAACGCTCTGGTGTGCACTAGGCCGAACTGCATGCTTGTCAGGAAGATCAGCCTCCCATCTGCTGGCCACTGAGTGCTTCTGGCTGCAATTTCATGCAGCCTAATGTCAGCATTTGTAACCCTACACGTGTCAGTGCTTTACACGCAATGCAATTACACAGCAGCAAAAAACAAACACACAGACGACATGTCCTAGTGTGGCCATGCATAGATGTAACTCAGTGTGGTCTGCCTCTCCACTGCCTCTGCCGATCTACAGCAAGCACCTAACCGATGCACGGGAGCAGCAGGTGAGTTTACCACCTTTAGCCTCCTGTGTTAAAGTCTTGGCTACCTGGCATGTCTCCAGCTCTCATCTTATCTTTGTAATTTGTGGAGGATCCAGGCAGTGACTAAGGACCACGAGGGAGCAATTAGGCTGGAGGTATGTATCTTTTTTTCTTTGGCCCCATCTCTCACTTTCAGTGGTTTACAAACTGGCTAGAACTGGAATTTTAACTATGTTCAATGGCTCAAACCCTACATCAAAGGCAACAGCATTAACCAGTACGCTAAACAATGGTCAAGTTTGGACAGTTCTCAGACTATAAGGGCTGGTTCACACGGGCGTCTGCTGAGCTTTTGCTTGGCATTGCGTTCAAACGCCAGCGTTTAAACGCCAGCGTTTAAAAGCTAGCTTTTGAAAGCTTTTGAAAAGCGTTCAAGGCTAGCAGTTCTGGTCTCTGCTATTGTTTCCTCGCGTTTACTGCCTCTGAAAGCAGCATGTTGCTTTTGAGACTAGACGCAACGCTGGGATCTACTGCCAGGCTTTCATGAAAGCCTGCAAAAGCCAGCTCTAAACGCTCCCATTCACTTGCATGGGATGGCAGTAGATCCCAAAAAACGCTGCGTTAAACGCCACAAAAACGCCCGTCTGAACCAGCCCTTAATCACAAAGGAAGTCAGTTTCGAAAACCTCATCAAGCCAGTTAATTTAAAAAAAAATAAAAAATCATAATGCACATAAGACTTATGTGCAAGGTGCAAAACTTTGTGCTCTGCAACTTATAATACCTTCCACACAGTTTGCAATAATAAAGCAAGTCTGAACTTGGGCTAAGAATGGATAAATAAGCCAGGAACATCCTGTATGCCATCACACTATTATAATCTGATCGCACAAGTCAGATATTTTAGGCCTGTGCAGCATCTGACTGCGGACAATGGAAAAGCCCACAGAGTAAATGTCACAAATGCACAGTAACAACTAACGCCAACTAAAAGAGGGGGAAAAAAAAAAATCAATTCATATCACATTTATCCAATTCTCCAGTGAGCAATGTATGATGTCAAATTCTGTTTAACAACTAACTGCATTTAGATACGATGGCAATTATTTACCTGCCATAATTTATTGGAGAAACAGATAATAGAGATGGTGCAATTCAGAGCTTAGCCATGAAAGGAGCTAGATATTAAGTTTGATAGTGCCCATACATCAGGCGATGTATGTGCAGATCGACAAGAGACAGAGCTCTCCAGTGTTCTCCCCAGGCTCTTTTAGCCGGGTGCTCCACCTGGCTAGTTTTGGTGAGCACCCGGCTGTCATCGGCTCACTTCCCTCTCTGCTGTAAGCAGAGAAGCGCCTGCCCTGCATTCTGTCATCTCGCCCCATCTGGCTACTTTTTCATGCCACCTGGCTGGAAAAAATTTCTGGGGAGAACACTGCTCTATGATCTCAAATCTAAACAGAGAGAGATATGATACCCAACTAAACACCGTAGACCTGTTTCAGATCGATTTTAGCCTCTGCTGCCTGCCCCCCCTTCATGTGGCACAGGCTCTTGCAGTAAAGACAGAGGATGCTGGGATTCACGTTGGGGGGGCGGGGGGGGGGGGGGTCAGGCATGCAGATCCCCAGTATAGCTAGCTAGGCATGGTGTCCCCAGTGTGGCCAGCAGCCTTTACTCACCTCCCAGGCTCCAGCGATAAGCAGCTCTTGCCCCCTCCGCTCTTACCAGCATCCCAGCTCACGCTGCTGCCAAGTTCCGGGTCGCGGCTTGATGAAGTCATCAAGCTAGGACTCAACACTTAAGGCAGAACGAGCAGAGATGCTGGCCGGAGCAGAGCGCCTATCGCCAGGGCATGGTTAGGAAGGCAGTCCGTTATCTTCTTCCCCTCAGACAGTCGCTGCCAATAGTGATCACTACGATCGGCCAGCAATCACGTGATCAGGAGTTAATCACGATGGCTCCTGATCACTGAAGGAAGATGTCAGCTGTCATATGACAGCTTAATTTCCCCTCTCAGGTGTACACAATCATGTCGGGAGCAGAAATGGCAGGTGGTGTAAATCCTACGCCGCATCAGAGTTAGGAAGCCACAAGTGCACCTAGGATTTACTACACGTGGTCCCCACAAGGTTAAAGAGCATGGGCATCGGGGGAGGGGGCATTTTACACTTGAGGGGACAGCGACCAGGGATCTCTTGTATGCGGTCATTGCGATACGCCCTTTTATCATAGGTATGCACCTGTCCAGTGTCTAGAGAGCGTCTGATTCCCCGTTAGAAGAGGTAGGGTCTTGCACCTACTTGATAATAATAATGCTATAACTTCTGATGAGAAACAAAGTCACATCTCCTTACATAGCATAGTATGGATACAGAGGAGCCAAAAGGTTAAAAGTATCTAAAAAGTTAAAAACATGAGTAGTGGTGGACTTGCCTCATTCGAGCAGACATGTTTGCCAAATAGAACAAGTTTATTTATATACTCCAGGGGACAATGCAACGCGTTTCGCAGGTTTGATCCCGCTTCATCAGGCAATAACAACGGAGTAATAGCATATGTGGTTAGAAAAACAGCCATGCACCTCTGTCACCATTTTCTTACAATAGACACATTTAAAGTGAACCAGAAGTGAAAATAAACTTATGTGATAATGAATTGGAATTGTAAGATTAGCAGTATAGAAAAGTAGAAAGAGGCTTGGTTTTATTATCAGTTTAATAGTTTTAAATTTTAAGATTTCATCAGACTGTCACAATTGCAGTTTAGAATCCACGCTCTGCCTTTTAAGATGCCTCTGCCTTTTAAGATGAAAAAGCAGAAGTAATGACCCTTTGAATGTTTGAATGATTGAATGATTTGTATGAACGTTCAGAAATGATCGCTTGGGGCCACTAACGGATGAAAATCTAACTAATCCAATCAGATTAATGAAAATCAGATCGATCCCAACAATCTGATCAGACTCACCTCCATCAGGGTTGGTCAATGAGATGCAAATGATCCCAGGTTGGTGCAGAATTATGCAAATTTATGCAGTTTGAAAATGGATCAGTTGAACGAAGCTTAGGTAGAATTCAATGGATCCATTTTCATGCCGCATACATTTGCATAATTCTACATCAACTCGGCAAAAATGAATGTGAAGTCAAGTGCATCCTGTCCGCATTTCTCCTTGTGTGTCTCTTAGGCCTAGTCCACACTACAAATCGCAATTGCTAAGCGGTTTTGTGAACAATTTTTTAAGCAATTAACGGCATTTTTTGAAAGCGATTTTCTTACAGATTTTCTGTGTGCAGACAAACAGGAAGTGCAATCTTCCAATCTTTCCAATACCTTGCACTAAAGCGCAAAAGCTCAGAAAATGGAGCAGAACCCGCGTTTGTGATTGGAAAGAAAGATCATCGCTCATGTGAGAACACTCACATTTGATTCATTACGCAAGCACTTTTAAAGCTCTTTTAAAAAAAACGCTGGCAATTTTTTAAAATCTCAAAATGCTCATAGTATGAACTATTTAAAAACCGCGTTGCATACAGCTTTCCATAGGAAAACCATATTTGTTTTCTCAACATTCACATTTCACAGTTCATTGCATTTTCAGTAGCTCATCAGGCTGCATTTTTTGGAAAAATGCATAAGTCTTAAAGGGATACTGTAGGGGGGTCAGGGGAAAATGAGTTGAACTTACCCGGGGCTTCTAACGGTCCCCGGCAGACATCCTGTGTTGGCGCAGCCACTCACCGATGCTCCGGCCCCGCCTCCGGTTCACTTCTGGAATTTCAGACTTTAAAGTCTGAAAACCACAGCGCCTGCGTTGCCGTGTCCTCGATCCCGCTGATGTCATCAAGAGCGCACAGCGCAGGCCCAGTATGGTCTGTGTCTGCGCAGTACACTCCTGGTGACATCAGCGGGAGCGAGGACACGGGCGTGCAGGCGCAGTGGTTTTCTGACTTTAAAGTAAGAAATTCCAGAAGTGAACTGGAGGCGGGGCCGGAGCATCAGTGAGTGGCTGCGCCAACACAGGATGTCTGCGGGGGACCATTAGAAGCCCCGGGTAAGTTCAGCTCATTTTCCCCCGACCCCCCTACAGTATCCCTTTAAGCGAACCTGGACTCAGAACTTCCTCCTTGCTCTAAAAGATAGAAATGGCATAATGACCTTTAAGTAAAAATATTTCTTTGTTACAGCTCATACAAATTCTGCAATAAATCTTCAAGGTATCCATTTCCTGCTTTCATGGAAGCAGACATATTGGCCTCGATTCATAAAGCATTCCCGCTTGCGGAAATGCTGAAAACAGCTGACTTTACCGACCACTTAGCAAAATGAGTATTCATAAAGGCTGTTTCCGCATGAAAAGCCGACATTCCCGAGCAGAGCAATAAATCACCGCCTTTTGCGGTGCTTTTCATAACAAATGTAACAAAATTTCAATTCATAAAAATTAGAGCAAGCGGTATGTGGATGGGGATTACCGCTACCTCGGATGAGGCGAGAAGCCTGCGGAATACATTGCAGTGAATGGGACAGACCTCCCAAGAAGCAGCAGAGAGAGAGCAGCGCACTGAGGAACTCAGCCAGCTTCTGTGTTTCCGCAAGGCTCCCAACAGCCTACCGCCTGCCTACAGCGGGAAATCTCCGCTCTGCTATCGCAACAGGCAACATTTTATGAATGACCACCCAGAAGTCTGAAATACCGAGCGCGGAGTTTTCCCGCACGGATGTACTTCACCGAACACACTTTTATGAATCGAGGCCATTGTTAAAGTTTTTGGTTTACAAATTAGATCCTTTGCCACAGAGGAGATTCCCCAGCTGACACAGCTGAAATATCAAATTACAGTGGTGATTAGGCACAGATGAGGCGGAATTAGACAGGCTAAACTCTCACAGACGGTGTATTTCTCCGTTTTCCTTCTGTCCTGTGCAAGAGTTCAGGAGTTCCACTTTAATGTCACTGATAGATGCAAACTCAGTGACATGACTATATAGACTATGTAAAAGCAGTTCAGAACATGCCTGCACTACATAAATACACAAGTTTAAAAAATGATTAACATTCCTGTACAGAAATACACACATGGAAAGAGATTGCCATATATCTTTTGTTTTAGATACCTTGATAAAGGGGGACCCTGCGAGGCCCCGAAGCGATTGTCAGTAGACGAGTATTGTATGTTAATGTGCAAGGTTGGACAATAAATGTATTTGTAGTGTGCAGAACCTTACTTCTACTCTTTGCTACTAGTGTAAAGGTTCATACACACCTACCAACTATCTGCCAAGCTAGTCTGTTAAAGCGGTATCGTCACCATAAAAATCAAATTTCAACAGCAACTGGTCTGAGTGTATTAAGTGATAAAGATGCTATTCCTGCATTCAAAACTTTCAAAACTGTTTCTGCTGTTATGATTTGGAGTTATCACATACTTAAGGAACACTGGTTCTTTAGTAGTCGGTGCCAAATAATTGCATGCTGGGAGTTATTTTTATCTATAATCTATTCCTCCTCTTTCCTTTATTTCCCTGCCAGCTGCTAGAGTTGGGCGAACTGTTAGCGCAACTGCAGCCGAACTGTTCGGCTGCCCAACCTGTCATGTGGCTGTGGCTCTTACTACTTCCGGGTCGCAATGACCCGGAGTAGTACGTCTGCGCTGGCCCGGCGGAGCGCGTCCTAGATCGCGCTCCCGTTGCCGGGCACTCTCTGCGCATGTGTGTGACGTCATGAGTGACGTCACACACATGCGCAGAGAGTGCCCGGCAACGGGAGCGCGATCTAGGACACGCTCCGCCGGGCCAGCGCAGACGTACTACTCCGGGTCATTGCGACCCGGAAGTAGTAAGAGCCACAGCCACATGACAGGTTGGGCAGCCGAACAGTTCGGCTGCAGTTGCGCTAACAGTTCGCCCAACTCTACCAGCTGCTTATCTGAAACCTAATCCCCTACTCATTTGTGTTTACAAGCAAGGCTGAGGCGACTCAGTGATTGGAAGAGACAAGAAAAAAAATGAAGGGCAGAAATGAAATCACGGGTTAGCCTTAACTGTAGGCAAAAGACATGGCCCCCACCAGGAACAGAACTCTCGTCATTTACTATATAACATTCACTGAAATCAAAACATGGGCAGTATAATACATGTGTTATGCAAGTAGCTCAAGTATTTATCTACTTATATATGTGTTTTTTTCCCCTGGCATGGTATGGCTGATCGTACTGCTTTAAGCCCCATACACACGCTCAACAGCAGTCTTTTATGCAGCACAGCTGTCAAAAAGCTTTTGTTGTGAAACAAGTTGAAACAACAAAAAAAAAAAAAAAAAAAAAAAATTGCCATTGTTCAAACAACTGATAAGAAGTCAATCCAACAGTTGGATTGACTTCTTATCGGTCTTATCAGCTGTTTGAACAAAAGCAAAATACTTTTTTTAGTTGTATCAACTTGTTTCACAACAAAAGTTGTATGGGGCTTAACAGACAAGTTTGGAAAATAGTTGGTAGGTGTGTATGAACCTATAGCTGGCCATACACTACACTTTTTTTGGTCTACGCAGACATTCGATTAGGCCCCATTCACAGTGGTGCATAGCGATGTAGTGACCAATTTGTAGAGCAGTTTAGCACACTGCAATGCACTTCATGCAAAACGCACCCATTAACCAGTACTTTCCATTGGACTGTATGCAACGCAGCCATAATGTTGCGAGACTCTTTTCGTTACGTTCCTGTTATACAGGGAATACAACTTCCCACTGTAAACCTAGCCTTATACCAAAATGTTTAATGTTGGCAAAAACTGAAGTGGATTTAAGTATTTACAAGCAATTACAATCGATATTACAGTCAAAGCAATGAACCGCAATGTTCGTTTTGGTCAGTTGCTTGTAATGTCGATCTTAATATTGATCACAGTTACGATTGAAAGCAAAATCGTTTAGTGTATGAACAGTTTAACATGCAATGGGGATAGAGATTTTGATTTGGATATAATCCGCTTCTACACAAAGAAAACTTCTAGCAGGAGAGTCCTTTTACACTACATCAATTGCACTGCAGAATAATTATGCATGTCAGTTCACGGCCCATACAATCCTATGGGCCTGTTCACAGCACTGCGTTGTAGCAGATCGCGTTATTCTAACTTGCTGCAAGCAGGCTTTGTATTAACATATATGTCCGTAGGTTACAGTTTGAGCTCATACAAGGAAGATGATTAAAGACGGGAAAGTGTCAAAAGCCTAAATGACTGAAGTGTTAGAGAATGTGAGAGACCCAAAAAAAAACAGCTATTTCCAGTTAGCAAATGGTGTAAGGCAAGCAAATGAAGAGCTGATTAACTGGGTTTTGGGGTGTGAGAAGCTGCAATAAGAGGAGAAAGGGGAGGACTGTGATATAAAGAAAAGGATGAGAGGAATAAGGGGTGTCAGTCAAGGCCCGGTCTTGAAGAAGCAGTTAGTTCAGTCAGGGGGCTCGAGGTAAAAAGGATTTGGATGAAGCAACACAAGGGCGGAAGGTTCACAAAAGATTTGGGGTATCTCTGGTGGCAGGTGGGCTTAGTCATAAAAGATGAAGGGAAGTTTGGAATTTACGACAATAAAGATTGCCAGTGTGATGTCAATTTAGCCTGCTTATTGAGGCATGCTAAATCCCTATTTGTAGCATCCTTCTGTTATCCCTCCGCCAACTTGTCGATAGGTATCCCATAGGAGTAGTTTTAAAGGACACATGAAATGGTAAGAATATGCAGGTTGCCATATTTATTTCCTTTTAAACAATACCTGGCAGCCCTGCTGATCTATTTGGCTGCAGTAGTGTCAGAATAACACCAGAAACAAGCATGCACATAATCTTGTCAGAAACACCTGATCTGCTGCATGCTTGTTCAGGGTCTATGTCTAAAAGTATTAGAGGCAGAGGATCAGCAGTACAACCAGGCAACTGATATTGCTTAAAAGGAAATAAACATGGCAGGCCCCATATCCCTCTCACTTCAGTTGCCCCTTAAAGGCAGGTTAGCTTTAGGAGTGAAGAAGGAGAGGTTAGTGTAAGGCATGTGTCAGGGGGTAGGTTAGCAAAGGTGTGACCACTGGACCACCAAGGTATTCCCCTCACGTCATCTAATCAGTCATTTATTTATTATTTAAGTATGTATATAGCGCCGACATATTACGCAGCACTGTACAGAGAATATTGTCTTGTCACTAACTGTCCCTCAGAGGAGCTCACAATCTAGTCCCTACCATAGTCATGTCTGTAACGTGTAGTGCATGTATCATAGTTTTAAGGCCAATTCTTCTATAGGTTTTTGGGATGTGGGAGGAAACTGGGGTGCTCGGAGGAAACCCACACAGACACAGGGAGAACATACAAACTCCTTGCAGATGTTGACCTGGCTGGGATTCGAAACTGGGGACCCAGCGCTTGCAAGGCGAGAGAGCTAACCACTACGCCACCGTGCTGCCCAATACAACCCGATAAAGTATTTTACTTGACAAAATATAACTACGGTACTCATCACCGGCACAGTAATGAGATTTGTTGGGTGATGAAAAAGCAGGAGCAATAACTAAAGAATGAACAAGTTAGGGCAGGAATGTCAAATATAAAGTGGGATGAAGTCACAGGCCCATCTCAATGTCTTTACTGACCCAACAAGAGACTATGGTCAGTGGAGTAATCTGGGGAGGAAAAACTGGGAGGGGGCAGGAGATTGAGAGGGGGAAGCTTAGTTTAGATGGTCAATGCAGTGAGTGGCAGATCCAGGGAACCACTGTAGAACACATGACAACAAGTGGATTGCTTTTTGACGTACTGAAATCGCTTGTGCAATGATTCTCTATGAGAGAGTTCATCAGAGCGGTTCGTGAGCGGTTCGTTTGCGATCCGCTTTGAAAAGTGGCGCTTAGGCCATTTTTAAGGCGATTCAGTGGAAGGTGTAGGAAGACGCAAACGCTCACAAAATCGCTTTGGCAAGCAATTGCGTGAGCGATTTAAAAAAAACAAAAAAACACTACATTGTATTTATTTTTTCCGGATCAAAAGACGGAAGCGCTCTGCAATAAATCTCGCTTCAGACCTCATAGTTAGCAGGGGCATGTGTGCCCCTGCTAAAACGCCGCTATCCCGCGGCTTAACGGAGGTCCCTGATCCCCCAAATCCCCTCGGTGCAGCGGGGGAGCGCTTCCTGGTTGGGGCAGGGCTAACCGCCACAGCCCTGCCCCACGCGCGTCTGTCAGGCACGTATCTCCACCTCTCCCCTGCCCCTCTCTGTCTTCCTTCACTGAGAGGGGCGGGGGAGAGGCGGCGATGCACATCTGATAGCGTTAGCCCTGCCTCCAGGAAGAAGATAATTTACGACCAACTTGCGACCAAGTCTTGCGGGGGTGGGTTTGGGGGTGAAGGGACCCCCGTTTAGCCGCGGGATAGCGGCGTTTTAGCAGGGGCACACGTGCCCCTGCTAACTATGAGCTCTGAAGCGAGATTTATTCTCGCTTCAGAGTCTCTTTAAGCCTCATTAGAATCATGATTTTGAGTGGCTAGCTACTCGTAATTACTCGTGAGCACATCCCTGGTGGTAGCCCATGAGGCGATGAAAGATGGGGAGAGCAGCAGTCTGTGACATTGGATTGTCATTTTTAAGCTGGGTCTACACGCTGCGATTTGGCTTATCGATCGAGTCGCATCAGGTCCGATCTCGCCGTGGGCGATTCCCCGCTCGAACACCCGCGAGCGGACAATAGCAGGGAATCGAGCGGAAGATAAGCGGCGCCGGCGGGGACGAGCGGGTATCGAATCTGTCGCACACGCGGACGAGCGGGGATGCAGAAGAGGCGATCCGGCAGCTGATCAAGCCGCCAGATCGCTACGTGTAGATTAGGCTTTAGGCTGTAATGGTACTCGAAAAATACAAAAGAAGAAGAAGATTTTGGAGAGAGGGAGAGATCTTTCTTAGAGATAAAACCTCTATGAATATAGTGATGGATTTTGGGGAAGCTCTATTTGCTTTACTGGATGTGAGGCTAGGATTGGGTCAGACATGGGAGTCACTTGTAACTCTAGGAACATCTGTTGCAAGGAGACTTATTCTAAAACTATGGAAAAAACAGGATGTTCCATCCCTTCAAGATTGGATAGATGAAATGTCAATAACTTTGGAGGATGAAACAGAAGAGGAAAAAACAGGAGAAATGGAGGGAAGGATACAATCCACCCCAAAAACAAGGAAAGACACAAATAAGTTATGGTTTAGCTGGATTTAATCCATTCAAGCGGTTAAAAGCAGGGCTGTGGAGTCGGTACAAAAATCTTCCGACTCCAACTCGGACTCCTCAGTTTATGAAATCACGACTCCGACTCCGGGTACCCAAAATGGCTCTGACACATCGACTCCGACTCCTTAGTCTAATACTTAACAGGGATGTGGATTTTGTACAAAAATCAGCCGACTCCAACTCCCGACTCCTTAGTTTATGAAATCATTGACTCCGACTCCGGGTGCCCAAAATTGCCCCGACTCAGACTCCTCTACTCAGACTCCAACTCCACAGCCCTGGTTAAAAGTGACTAGACCTGGAATGAATGGTTAGATGGAAGGGGAATTGTATGGTATGGATGAATAGTTTGAAGTGACTAAAAAGGGGGGGGGGGATGGGGGGAGAGAGAGAAGAGGGAGCAGCCAAGTATTAAGATTGGTGGTTTTCGTTTTTGAAAAAAGTTTAGGTGGAAAGATCACTGTTGCAGGGGTGCAGAATATGATAGAGCTGAGTATGGGTAAAGGAGAGACGTATTCCCTGTGGAGTAGGATTTGCAGTGGAAGGCTACCTTCCCGGACTGCTGTCGTGGTGGTGAACGGTGGGGTCTGGCGGGTTCTGGGGCGACCTGACTCCCAGCAAAGGATTCTCAGCAGAGGTTTATTATTTTTTTAATGGAACAATTTGCTAAAGAAATAGTGTAGTGCCCATCCCCTTATTTGCTTTCCTTTCTCGATAAGCAGCATAGTTACCATTGATGGAATATCCTTGGGAATAGCGAAGGCTATGGGAGATAGGCAGGCACTTTCCAGGGGCTGTCGTTTCGGTCAGACTTGGGCTGCACGTGTGGGGTGATAGCAGGGGAGATTAGCATATGGTTGATCCCTTCTTGGAGGGGGCGCTCCTAGTTGTATACGTTTATACGGTCATGTATAACTGTTGCATTGAATATATAACAAATAAATGGAGTTAGAGCAAACTATGATGCAAACCACTCCCAACCTCGGGAAGGCACTGATGAAGCCAAACTAACAGTTGGGACTTGGTTATCAAAGCTGCTGAATGTTCGCGGGAAAAAAAATACAAAAGAACAATCGAGAGCCCCAAATAGTGTAGTATATTAGTACAGTGAGTTAGATGAAAAAGGTGTTCACACAGGTGGGTTGACGTTGAGGGCCCGTTTCCACTAGAGCGAATCTGCATGCGTTTCCTGCACGCAGATTCACATAGACAATACAAGTGGATGGGCCTGTTTCCACTTGTCAGGATTTCTGAGCGTTTTTCTGTGCAGAACAAATCTGCACGGTAGACCCCGCAGAGTTTGCATATCGTTTACCGCTATGCGATTCGCATACAATGTATTTAATAGGAAATTCACATGCATTTTCGTATGCGAATTTTACCGCGAATTTGCGGGTGTTTTCGCATAAAATCAATGTAAAAGCACACAGGCACTGACATGGTTAAATTTGCATACTTACTAACATATGCAAAAACGCCTGCAAATTCGCAGTAAAATTTGCATACGTGTGCGAATTCGTTTTGCATTTCCGTGACTAATTCGCACCGCACAAGTGGAAACAGGCCCTGAGGCAACCGCTAACCGCAGTTGGGGAGATTAGCCCCGACCCCACTCAGGTTAAAAAGACACCCTTTGTAGAATTGAAAAGAATAGAGGCAACACTCCTCTGCCAAGGGTGGACTAAGAATTTTTTTTTTTTTTGAATAAAAAAAAAAAAGTCAACAAAATAGAATAAAATTAGTTAAAAGAAAATGGCTTAAAAAGAGAGGTAGTGGTGGACTTCCGACCCCAAATGGACTTTAACAGTTAACATTCAGAAGTCAATTAATTTAATCATAAAACTCCAGAAATGCAACGCGTTTCACAGGCATTACCCTGCTTCATCAGGCAACAAATAGGAGCAACTGTTTTGTGGTTCTCGGCCAACTGAGAACCTCAGAACAGTTGCTCCCATCTATTGCCTCATGAAGCAGGTTAATGCTCGTAAAAAAAACTAACAAAAATAAAAAAAAAACATGCTGTATTTTTGGAGTTTTATTACTACTGGTTATTGACAGTCCATTTCATGGAGCCAAGTCCACCACTACCTCCCCTTTTCAAACTTTAGGGCCCAGTGCACACCAAAACCGCTAGCAGATCCGCAATATGCTAGCGGTGTTGTGAGCTGATTTCAGAGTGATTCTAGGTATGTTTAGAGAGGTTTTCTAAACATACCTAGCGGTTTTGGGTGTGTTTTTGTGTAGCAAATTACACATATTGTTACAGTAAAAGCAGTTACTGAACAGCTTCTGTAACAAAAACGCCTGGAAAACCGCTCTGATCTAGCGTTTTTCAGAGCGGTTTGCGTTTTTACTATACTTTACATTGAGGCAGAAACACTTTTGCAAACCGCAAACCTACAGCAGGAGGCACGTTTGCGGTTTGCTACAAACCTCAAACCGCCGGTGTGCACCAGCCCATTGAAATACATTAGCCAAGCATATTTACATGCAGATGCGGCCAGCAGATCGCACGTAAAAACCACTCAATGTGCACTGGGCCTAACTCATTTTTCTCTGTTCAAAAAACAACCAAATAGGCAGCAATGGCGTAAGAAGGAGTGTCGGTGTAAAGGATCACCAGTGCAGTGGGCCCATAGAAGGGAGCAAATGATGGTACGGGTACAGTAATGGTAGGGTTTTGGTGTCAGTCACTGGGGTGCTGAAACAGGGGTAGCAGCAATGAGGACACTGGTATGTCAGATTCGAGCTTTCATGGGAGAGATATACATATATACATACACAGGGAAGAGGTTTACAGCGGGGTGTGTGCAACTAAAAGTGGTATCAGTCAGTTGATAATATTGGGGTATCAGTGTAGGCATGGGGAGTGGAAGGTGTCAGGCCAATAGTGAAGAGCATTTAGTAGGGTAAGTGCATTGATGGGAGGAGTCAGTGAGGTGATGGAATTGGGGGTTTCAGCGTAGGAATGACGAGGGGTGTTCGGGACAGTGGTGGTGGTGTTGGTGGAGTCGCTGAGGTGATGAAATTGGTGGCGTCAGTGCAGGAATAGGGGGGGCATCAGGGCAGAGATGGAGTAGTCAGTGAGGAGGTGATTGGGAGTGTTAGTGCAGGAATGAGGGGGGTGTTGGGGCAGTGGTGGGGGGAGTCAGTGCGGTGATGAGAATGGCGATGTCAGTGTAGGAATGGTGGTGTCAAGGCAATGATGGGGAAGTCAGTGAGGTGATTGCATTGGGGTGTCATTGCAGGGTGGGGTGTCAATGATTGAGGAGGCAGAGAGCTGAGGTGATTGGGGGTGTCAGTGAAGTGATAAGACTGGGGGTGTCAGTGCAGGAATGGTAGTGTCGGGGCAGTGGTGGGAGGAGTCAGAGGTAATTGGGGAGTCAGTGCAGGAATGAGGGTGTCAGTGAAGTGATAAGAATAGGGGTGTCAGTGCAGGGATGGTAGTGTCAGGGCAGTGGCGGTGGAGTCAGAGAGGTGATTGGGATTGTCAGTGCAGAAATGGTAGTGTCAGTGCAGAAATGGTAGTGTCGGGGCAGTGGTGGAGGGAGTCAGAGAGATGATTGGGGGTGTCAGTGCAGGAATCGTAGTGTCAGGGCAGTGGTGGGAGGAGTCGTCAGAGAGGTGATTGGGGGTGTCAGTGCAGGAATGAGGGTGTCAGTAATAGAGGACTCAGAGAGGTGAGGTGATTGGGGTGTAAGCGCAGGAATGAGGGTGTCAGTGAGGTGATAAGAATGGGGGTGTCAGTGCAGGGATCGCAGTGTCAGGGCAGTGGCGGGGGGGGTGGAGTCAGAGAGGTGATGGGGGTGTCAGCGAGGTGATAAGAATGGGGGTGTCAGCGAGGTGATAAGAATGGGGGTGTCAGTGCAGGAATGGTAGTGTCGGGGTAGTGGTGGGGGGAATCAGAGGTGATTGGGGGTGTAAGTGCAGGAATGAGGGTGTCAGTGAGGTGATAAGAATGGGGGTGTCAGTGCAGGAATGGTAGTGTCGGGGTAGTGGTGGGGGGAATCAGAGGTGATTGGGGGTGTCAGTGCAGGAATGAGGGTGTCAGTGAGGTGATAATAATGTTCAGAGAGGTGATTGGGGGTGTCAGAGCAGGGATGCGGGTCACGGGGGAGTCATACATTGCAGTGGTGGTTGAGAGCAGGTATGTTGGGTCACAGGCACGGGAGGAATCGGGGTGTCACCTGCACTAGGTTAGGGGTATAGCGGGCGGGGACTGTGATCACAGGTAAGAGAGGGGTCTCGGTGTGCCGCTCACCGTCACTCTGCGGTTAGTCCTCCTCCCGTCTCCCCGCTCTGCTGTCCTCCGCCGCCGCCATCCTCATCCTCCACCTCCACCTCCTCCGCTCCGCCTCCTCCTTCGCGTTGCAACGCATGACGTCACCACGCTCTCCGCCCTCCGCCTCACGTGACCCTTAGACGCCACTTCTACGCCCCATTCACTAACAGTGTCACGTGATGCCTTCCATCCGACCTTTTCTCGCGAGCTTCTTTTTTTCTCCCTGACTTCAACAATCTTTATTCGCACTGAACAAACCCGCACCTAACCAGAAATGAACCACAGGACGGAGACAGGCTGCCCATTCCACACTCCGTTGCTTCTATCTATTCACCCTCACCCAGCGCTAGGCTGGTAGTCGAGTTCAGTGGTCCCGTGCGGCGAATTTCGCCGTATTCGGGAGTTAGAACTACAGATTCCGAGATGCATCGCGGCGAAGCGCGCAGCGTGCTGACGTCCCCCGTTGCTCAGCAACAGCAGGATTTTTAGATTTGAGGTGCTTCTGCAGCAGGAACAGGAGCAAACAAGGTAAGGAGAGGAGGGGGTAGCGGGGTTAGACTTCCCTGCATAAGTCCCACGGGAAGCCTGAGCAGCACTTGCTCGGTGTCTGGCCTGCAGCCACAGGTGCTATTACACCATGCAGTACATCTGAGGATATTGCTGAAGGCTCTATACCCTATTCTTGCACCAGGCCTGACAGCTTGTGACTGGAGCCACTGGTGATAGAAGAGGCTTTAAAGAGGAACTGTAACGTGAAAACGTCCACTGGGGGGTAGTCACCTCGGGTGGGGGAAGCCTCAGGATCCTAATGAGGCTTCCCACGCCGTCCTCCGTCCCTCAGGGGTCTCGCTGCAGCCCTCTGTACAGCGGTGACGTCATTATTTACCTTCCCTGCTTCAGCGCAGGCGCTCTGAGAGCTGTCGGCGCTGAAGTAGGCGGAAATACCCGATCGCCGTCGGGTCCGCTCTACTGCGCAGGCGCAAGTCTCCGGCGCCTGCGCAGTAGAGCGGACCCGACTGAGATCGGGTATTTCCGTTTACTTAAGAGCTGACAGCAGCCACAGCGCCCCCGCTGGAGCCTGCAAAGGTAAATACTGAAGTCACAGGCGGGTCTGTCGCCGGCTGTTCGGAGGGCTGCAGAGAGACCCCCGTGGGACAGAGGACGGCGTGGGAAGCCTCATTAGGATCCCGAGGCTTCCCCCACCCGAGGTCATACCCCCCAGGGGCGTTTTTTAATGTTACAGAGTCTCTTTAAAGCATGCACCAGTGGCGTACCTACCATAAGGCTGCAGGTGCTCACAGCACCGGGTGTAGCTATGGCTAGGGGTGCCGCTGTGGTGCTCAGTCACAGAGGTCTTCCTGCCATTTCTCCTCTCCCACCAGGCTCACTGTATTGTGCCGCTAGCTCTTTATCCCCCCTCCTCCTTTGCACCCCCCTCTTTCATAAAGTATGCACCCCTTTTCTGACTTTCCTCAGAGGAACTTAAAAATGTAATTGTGTCATAGTCTAATGTCTAATCATATTATTATTGTGTATTTATATAGCACTGAAATCTTCAGCAGCACTGTATAGAGTTTCATAACGGATAGCTCCATCCATATCCCAACGACTTTTTTTTTTTCCCCAAATCCCCCAACATTTGCAGTGACGTGCTCGCTGCGCCAACCCGTCAACCCCTCCCATAAAAAATTGGCTAGCTTTAAATCCAGTAAAAGAAAGACAAATAAAAAGAGACAAAAAGTATACATTGGTTCAAAACTGTTCACAGAGGTTTAAACATGGATAAGAATTTAATAACAATGTGCTGGTACGGTTTTAGATGCCACAATTCTTTTTAGCCTATAATAAATAATATTGTATGTGCTCTGCCTCTAAGTAAATTTTTGAACCTTTTGCGTTCCCTAAATTCTTTTTCCCCTGCTTTGAGTGATACGCTCGGACAGCAGGAAGTAAACTTTTTGTGTTAATAGGCGCAGAAAGCAGGAAGTAAATCTTTTGCATTCACTAAATTATCTTTCCTCTTCTTTAAAGAGACTCTGAAGTCTCATAAAATTCACGTTTTTATTTTAAAAATCACTTTTACATCATTGCTCTACCTAAAATGCAGCATCCCTGTGGCTGAACACTAACTAAATCCCCCCCAAACTCCATGGGGCACACTGCGGGGAGCGCTTCTGTGAGAGGCAGAGCTTTCGGCTGCAGCTTTGCCTCTACACGCGCCTATCAGCACGGATCGTTGCCTCCGCCCGCCCCTCTGTCTTCTTTCACTAATGCTGTGCGACTCCTGCCGTGTCCCCGCTCGTCCGCCCGGATTGATTCCTGCTCGTCCCCACCGGTGCTTCTTATGTTCCGCTCGATTCACTGCTATTGTCCGCCCACGGGTATCAAGCGCGGAATCGATCCCCGCGGTGATCGGACACTTCAGATATTATCAATCAAGCCATCAGGCTCGATTGATAAGCGTCCCTCGACGCCGTGTATGAGCATTAGAGGGGTGGGGGAGAGGCGGAGATTGCCGCTCATGGAGGCAGAGCTGCAGCTGAAAGCTCTGCCTCCTGGGGCAGCAAAATCCACGACCAAGAACGTCGTGGATTTTGCGGGGGGAGTTGAGGGGGATTTAGTTAGTGTTCAGCCGCGGGGATGCGGCGGTTTAGGTAGGGAAATGGTGTTAAAGTGATTTTGCAAAATAAAAACGTGAATATTATGAGACTTCAGAGTCTCTGTAAGTGATAGGCTCAGAGAGCAGGAAGTAAACCTTTTGCACTTCCTAAATTCACTTTCCTCTGCTTTGAGTGTTGTGCAGTGTCATAGGTCCACAGTGTTCTTCCCAGAATTTTTTTCTAGCCAGATGGCATGAAAAAGTAGCTAGGTGGGGTGTGAAAGGGAAATGCAGGGTGGAGCATGCAGTTAAAAGAGCCTAGGGAGAACGCTGCGCACCAATATATTACGTAGCGCTGAACAATAAATAAGGTTACAGACAATGATAATAGGGGTGACAGATAACAAAATACAGGTGATAAGCAGTTAGATGATTATACTTTTTTTTTTTTTTTTCTTTGTCTGATAAATTGTGCCATGGCAGCTGCAGGTACTATATTCACAGCATGCTGATATCCCGCCTTATATATTCTTACCCCATACTTTGTGACGTGCATTTGTTCATTGGTTGTGCATCTCTGATACCAGAGTCAGGCCCTGTTCACATTACAAACGCGGACAACTGTGCGTTCGGAGCGCAACGCATATGAACGCACGCCATCCGCGTTTGTATGCGTTGCGTAGCTGATCCCATTCAGTGAAGTGAATGGGTCAGCTGTGCATTTCTGTAAAAAATGCGTGCAGCATGCGTTCCTGGACCGCACTGGTCCAGAACGCATGCAGTGTGAAATTCAGACAGTGCACTCTATGTCGTGCGTGTCGGCCTCCTGCACGCGTTCCCAAAACGCAGCTGGAAACCCGTGCAGTGTGTACAGGGCCTTAGACAGTGATCATAATAATATGAATCAATGTTATAGAGGTTTTCCTTACACAAACGGCTAAATGGTGGTGGTTGCTGGGGTTAAAGGACACCTGTAAGCAGTAAAAAAAAGTTGAACTTACCTGGGGCTTCTACCAGCCCACTGCAGACGTCCTGTGCCCGCACCGGGACAAAACGATCCTCTGGTACCCTGCCACGTCTCACTTTCGTTTTCACCCACTTTTATGTCACCGTCCTCTTCACCTGCCGGCCCTGGCCGTGCGCATGACTCGTTTGCTCTCCTATCACAAGGAGCATCCTGCGGCGGGAGCAGGACGTTCGTTTTGCGCCTGCGTATGATGCTCCCGACGGCGGGAGTGCGAGCTAGGAAGTGCACGCCAGGGACACATCGGCGCAGCAGCCTGTCGCCGAAAATCAAAGTGAGCTGCGGCAGGGGACTGGAGGATTGTTTTTGTCCCGGTGCAAGTGCAGGGCGTGAGCAGGGGGCCGGTAGAAGCCCCAGGTAAGTTAAACTTTTTTTTTTTTTTATTACCACTTACAGGTGTCCTTTTAAGTGCGAGTACCGATTGCAAAATAAAGCAACCCATGGAAGTATTTATGACCGCAAGCGTGTCAGCGACTGCTGGGCGTCGAGGTTACTACCCGGTAAAAACAAAGCTGCATGCAGTGTCCAGGAGTGGCTGCTGCCCTCTCAGATGTACATACAAAAGATCCCTGCAATTGCTGACACTTGCAGCCAGCTGCAAACGCCCTGCAAATAAACGGGAGCGACTGACAATCAGTTAAAGTGATCTGAGCACTGGATGTGTAAAAATCTTTATTTAAAAGGAACTGTATGCCCTCAAACAGGGGGCCACGGAGCAGCCCACCGCAGGTTAGTAAATCTATGCTGCCCCCCCTTGTAAAAACATTTTTACAAAATAATTGTTTAGATGACTTTGGGCTCTATTCATAAAAAAGTTGTGGCGAAAAAACTCCTGGAGGGAAAATACCGCAGCGGTATTTTAGACTTCTGGGTGGTCATTCAAAAAAATGTTGCCAGCTGCGATGCAAGTGCGGAGATCTCCCGCTTAAGGCTGGCGGTAAGCTGTCGGAAGGCATGCGGAAACACTTCAGCCGGCAGAGTCCCTCCGTGCACTGCTCTCTCTGGGAGCTCTGTCCCATTCACTTGTATGTAATCCGCAAAATCAGAGGAAGCGGTATTTCCCGTCCACATACCGCTTCCTCTAAACTTTATGAATGGCCATTTTGTTACTTTTTTCTAGATAAATCTAGAAAAACACAGCAGAAGGCGGAAATTTCTCGCTCTGCTGGGGGATTGTAGATTTTCATGCGGGAACAGCTTTTCTGAATGACCACTTTGCTAAATGGACGGGAAAATCCGCTGTTTTGAGCGGAAAACTTGCGGTAACCTTTTATGAATAGAGCCCTTTAAAGGGAATGTTAAGTGAAATATGATGTGGCCAGTTACTTATTGGGAGCTTCTTCCAGCCTTCTGAAGTCCTCCTGGTCCCTCGCTGTCATTCTGCTCTGCTCCATTTTCCTGCTGCCTCTTCAAAAGCCAGATAACTTGTCCAGACACTGGCTAATGGAAGCGTATTGCGCATGTGCAGTAGCAATTTTTACTAGTGCAGAATGCTCTCGGCCATGGTGGAGGCAAGTGGCACTGGACTATGCAGCATTTGGGTCCTTTTACACTTGGTGCGATAAGTAGTGGGTCCATGAATGCAGCATTTGGGTCTTTTTACATTTCAATGTGATAAGTACCATATTTGTTGCCGTACAAGGGGCTCGAATATAAGATGCACTCAGGTCTACAGGGCATAAACCAGGAAATAAAAATATATATGTTACAGCCAGAACCCGAAGTTTGGCCACTTCTAGTTCTGGCCGGCCAATGTGCGAACTGGCCGATGTGCTGCGGCCAATGTGAGAAATGGAATAATTCCTGTAACGTTAATGTATCTTCTGACCGCAGCGCAGCGGGGAAATGTGTCACATCTTAGTTAATTTAATAAAATTAAGCCGATGGCAATGTAACAGATGGCGCCGCCGGCTTTTTCTCTGCCTCTGCCCAGGAGAGCAGAGCGGGGAGGCTGCAGGCATTGCTTCTGCCAGCACCCGCTCTGCAAGAACGGCAGGATTCCCTGCCGCGACGAACGACTCTGGGGGGACACCCCCCCCCCCCCCCCCCCCCCCCACGGCCATAAGAGAAGGAGAGAGAGGCAGAGAAAAAGCCGGCGGCGCCATCTGTTACATTGCCATCGGCTTAATTTTATTAAATTAACTAAGATGTGACACATTTGCCCGCTGCGCTGCGGTCAGAAGATACATTAACGTTACAGGAATTATTCCATTTCTCACATTGGCCGCAGCACATCGGCCAGTTCGCACATTGGCCCGGCCAGAACCCGGAGTGGCCAAAATTCGGGTTCTGACCGTAACATATATACTAAACCTGGTGCATCCATGTTTATCCTCCAAATGGTGTTCTCCTGTGTGCCCCATGTCTTCCCCATGTGTCCTCCTGTGTGCCCCATGTTTCCCCATGTGTCCTCCTGTGTTCCCCATGTGTCCTCCTGTGTGCCCCATGTCTCCCCATGTGTCCTCCTGTGTGCTCCATGTCTCCCCCATGTATCCTCCTGTGTTCCCCATGTGTCCTCCTGTGTGCCCCATGTCTCCCCATGTGTCCTCCTGTGTGCCCCATGTTTCCCCATGTATCCTCCTGTGTACCCCATGTGTCCTCCCGTGTGCCCCATGTCTCCCCTATGTGTCCTCCTGTGTGCCCCATGTCTCCCCTATGTGTCCTCCTGTGTGCCCCATGTCTCCCCTATGTGTCCTCCTGTGTGCCCCATGTCTCCCCATGTATCCTCCTGTGTGCCCCATGTCTCCCCATGTATCCTCCTGTGTGCCCCATGTCTCCCCATGTATCCTCCTGTGTGCCCCATGTGTCATCCCTTGTGCCCCATGTCTCCTTCTGTGTGCCACATGTGTCTTATATGGCCAAAAATGCAGTTATTAGCGATTGAATGGGTGAAGCGCTGAAATGTGAAAATTGTTCTGGTCCTTAAAGGGAACCTAAACTGAGAAGGATTTACATTTTTCCTTTTAAAATAATACCAGTTGCCCGACTCTCCTTCTGATCTTGTGTCTCTAATACTTTTGGCCACAGCCCCTCAACAAGCATGCAGGTCAGGTGCTCTGACTGAAATCAGACTGGATTATCTCCATAAAGACTAAAAGAAAATGGAGCGCGCCATAGTGCATTAAACGTAGAGGAGATTTTATTGGCAATAAAAATTGGTACTCACGGTACTCCGTCTCACTGGGAGGTGGGCGTTGCTGGACTGTCAATAGGCGTGTGACGTCATTACGCGCTTCAGCGCAGGCGCAGTATCGGCTCTCTGCTCAGAGATAGGTGGAAATAGCTGAGCGCTGTCGGTCCGCTCTACTGCGCAGGCGCATCCCTCCTGCACCTGCGTTGTAGAGCGGACCCGTCCTAGATCGGCTATCTCTAGCCGATCTGCCAGGGAAGATAAATGTCAGGCTTGTCAAGCAAGGATTGCGGGACGCTTCGGGGGAGCCAGCACTAGATTGCCTGCAGCTACAGGGGATGGGGAAGCCTCAATGGGATCCCCCACCCGAGGTAAGTACCCCCTAGGGGACTTTTTTTTTATTTTAGTACAGAGTTTCTTTAAGGTTCCCTTTAAGGGGAACGCCACCTGTAGTGGTCAAGTGGGTAAAATAAAAATAAAAAAAAATCTTATTGGATTATTTATTTTTATGTTTTTTTCAGTTAATACGGAGTTTCATTCCATTGTAATAGAAGAGCAATTATTAACAATTTGTGTGTGTTATGTTTGTAGATCTCCAAGATGCCTGAGGTGAAATCTATGTTTCGGGAGGTGCTTCCCAAACAAGGTGGGTGAAATGCAGAGTACACAATTGAAATAAGGAAGCATACAATTCACGTTCTAGCTATTTAGCATTATTTGCATGTCTATCATAATAAAAGTGTTATCAGGAATCAGGAATAGTTTATTTTGCCAAGCATGACTGGGTCATGGCCGGAATTTGGTTTGGCACAGTACATTTGGCTCAGAAGGGACATCAATCGATAGCATAGAGCAGTGCTGTCCAACTTCACAGGAATGGAGGGCCAATTTTTTTCCAGACCACATAGTGGAGGGCCGACTCCCCCCAAGCACGCCCCCCCCCCCAAAAAAGTCCATCCCCAGGAAAAAAAAAAATCTGGCAGCGGCTCCCCTAAAAACACAGAAATCTGGCAGCAGCTCCCCACAAAATGCACAAATCTGGCAGCAGCTCCCCACAAAATGCACAAATCTGGCGGCAGCTCCGCTCAAAATGCACAAATCTGGCGGCAGCTCCGCACAAAATGCACAAATCTGGCGGCAGCTCCGCACAAAATGCACAAATCTGGCGGCAGCTCCGCACAAAATGCACAAATCTGGCGGCAGCTCCGCACAAAATGCACAAATCTGGCGGCAGCTCCGCACAAAATGCACAAATCTGGCGGCAGCTCCGCACAAAATGCACAAATCTGGCGGCAGCTCCGCACAAAATGCACAAATCTGGCGGCAGCTCCGCACAAAATGCACAAATCTGGCGGCAGCTCCGCACAAAATGCACAAATCTGGCGGCAGCTCCGCACAAAATGCACAAATCTGGCGGCAGCTCCGCACACAATGCACAAATCTGGCGGCAGCTCCGCACACAATGCACAAATCTGGCGGCAGCTCTCCACAAAATGCACAAATCTGGCGGCAGCTCCGCACAAAATGCACAAATATGGTGGCAGCTCCGCACACAATGCACAAATATGGCGGCAGCTCCGCACACAATGCACAAATCTGGCGGCAGTTTCGCACACAATGCACAAATCTGGCGGCAGCTCCGCACACAATGCACAAATCTGGCGGCAGCTCCGCACACAATGCACAAATCTGGCGGCAGCTCCGCACACAATGCACAAATCTGGCGGCAGCTCCGCACACAATGCACAAATCTGGCGGCAGCTCCGCACACAATGCACAAATCTGGCGGCAGCTCCGCACACAATGCACAAATCTGGCGGCAGCTCCGCACACAATGCACAAATCTGGCGGCAGCTCCGCACACAATGCACAAATCTGGCGGCAGCTCCGCACACAATGCACAAATCTGGCGGCAGCTCCGCACACAATGCTCAAATCTGGCGGCAGCTCCGCACACAATGCACAACCCCCCCCCACCCCCAAAACAAAAAAAAATCCATCCCCAGGAAAATAATCTGGCAGCAGCTCCCCCAAAAACACAATTAGATTGGCAGCAGCTTCCCACAAAATGCACAAATCTGGCAGCAGCTCCCCAGAAAACACAAATCTGGCAGCAGCTCTACACAAAATACAGAAATCTGGCAGCAGCTCTCCACAAAATGCACCAATCTGGCAGCAGCTCTCCACAAAATGCACCAATCTGGCAGCAGCTCTCCACAAAATGCACCAATCTGGCAGCAGCTCTCCACAAGATGCACCAATCTGGCAGCAGCGCCCCACAAAATGCACCAATCTGGCAGCAGCTCCGCACAAAATGCACCAATCTGGCAGCAGCTCTCCACAAAATGCACCAATCTGGCAGCAGCTCTCCACAAGATGCACCAATCTGGCAGCAGCGCCCCACAAAATGCACCTATCTGGCAGCAGCTCCGCACAAAATGCACCAATCTGGCAGCAGCTCCGCACAAAATGCACCAATCTGGCAGGAGCTCCGCACAAAATGCACCAATCTGGCAGCAGCTCCGCACAAAATGCACCAATCTGGCAGCAGCTCCGCACAAAATGCACCAATCTGGCAGCAGCTCCGCACAAAATGCACCAATCTGGCAGCAGCACAAACACAAGTTCCCAGCATGCATACCACTCCGCCTGCAGCCTGACCTCACTGCAAGTAACACAATGTGAAATATGCATAACCAGGGTCCCTACCTCTCTCCATCCCCGACAGCAGCATGAGGGCCCACTTAAAAATAGTATGGCACAAGCATGCGATCATAGCATCCAGCAGAAGGGGAAATTGTGGCAATGGAAAGTGCTGCTTGGTGCCGGTTTCAGTTTACAAAGCAAAAATGTCCAGCACCGAGCAGTACTTTTGCAGTAACTTCCCCCTCTGCTTCTGCTGGATGCTATGAGTGGACGCAGACCCTTGTACTGCTGTGCCAGATGGAAGGAGGTAAAGAGCCTGCTAGTGCTACGCTGCTGTCGGGGGAAGGGAGGGTAGTGAGGCCGCTACTGGAAACAGCCTTTTTAACTGTTCCCAAAGCACTGTCATCTCTATGGCTGGTGGCTCTGGGAATGGCAGCGTGCTCACCTTTCTAGGCTTGAGGCTGCTTGAAGCGCTCAGCAGCATTCAAATGGAGGAGACAAAGCTCTCTGTCTGTGCCGCCCCTTTTCTCCGCCCCCATTGCTCCCACACCATTCACTGTACACCTCTTCTGAAAGGACGTGCAGTGGGGAGGGCAGAAGACTCGAGCAGAGGGCAGAGTGGATAGACCACCAAGCGATCAAGTTAAAAAAAAAAACGTACAAGGAATGGATGGGGAGAAAGAGCAGGCGGGCCACAGAAAGACCTCTGGCGGGCTGCCAGTTGGACAGCGCTGGCATAGAGCAACAGAAGCAGAAATTTACAATTACACGTCAGTAGCAGACGGTTACATTTGCATTTACAGTGTACATTACATTTGCATTTACAGTTAACATACTAGAGCAGCAGTTGGCTCTGTTTGTGACAGTTCTATATGTTGTGGGGGTGCCCTGGTGAGAGTATGTGGAGCAAGTTCAGGAGGCTGACGGCTGAGGGAAAGAAGGAATTACTATGCCTAGCAGTCTTTGTGGAGATGGCCCGAAGCCTTCGTCCCAGTGGCATCGGACTGAAGTAGCAGTGGCCCGGGTGAGAGGGGTCGTTAGCGATCTTCAGGGCCCTCGATCTCAGTCTTTTGTTGTGTAGGAGGGCAAGTGAGGGGAGAGGTCTCCCAATGACCCTCTCCGCCGCCCTGAGAAAAAATTCCCAGATAGAAGCACAACATAGCAATTCATGAATTTCATGAAAGTTATTGAGGGGCCCAAATACAAATATTAAATCCAATACTTTTGCTGATAGAATTTAAAATAAACTGTAACAGTTGTTACTTCCATAGGTGATATGATATAATATACAGTGGCTTGCAAAAGTATTCGGCCCCCTTGAAGTTTTCCACATTTTGTCACGTTACTGCCACAATCATGAATCAATTTTATTGGAATTCCACATGAAAGACCAACACAAAGGCCCATATGCAATTCACTTTTTCACCTGAGTTATCTCCTAGGTGATATTTTTAAATTTGTCGATAAAATACATTTTAAGCTACCAGAAAGCAAGAAAATACTCAAAATAATTTTGATATCACTTGTTCATTTACATTTCGGTACTTTTTTAATTGAAAAGTGCTGGAAAGTTATTTTAAATAGAAGGTGAAAAATTATCTCCTAGGTGAAAACTCAGGTGAAAAAAGTGAATTGCATATGGGCCAAAGTGGTGTACACATGAGAAGTGGAATGAAAATCATACATGATTCCAAACATTTTTTTACAAATCAATAACTGCAAAGTGGGGTTTGCGTAATTATTCGGCCCCCTCAGTCAATACTTTGTAGAATCACCTTTTGCTGGGGTATGTCTCTATCAGCTTTGCACATCTAGAGACTGAAATCCTTGCCCATGCTTCTTTGCAAAACCGCTCCAGCTCAGTCAGATTAGATGGACAGCGTTTGTGAACAGCAGTTTCCAGATCTTGCCACAGATTCTCGATTGGATTTACCGGTAGATCTGGACTTTGGCTGGGCCATTCTAACACATGGATATGTTTTTTGTTTTAAAACATTCCATTGTTGCCCTGGCTTTATGTTTAGGGTCATTGTCCTGCAGGAAGGTGAACCTCCGCCCCAGTCTCAAGTCTTTTGCGGACTCCAAGAGGTTTTCTTCCAAGACTGCCCTGTATTTGGCTCCATCCATCTTCCCATCAACTGACCAGCTTCCCTGTACCTGCTGAAGAGAAGCACCCCCAGAGCATGATGCTGCCACCACCATATTTGACAGTAGGGATGGTGTGTTCAGAGTGATGTGCAGTGCTAGTTTTCCGCCACACATAGCGTTTTGCATTTTGGCCAAAAAGTTCCATTTTGGTCTCATCTGACCAGAGCACCACCTTCTTCCACATGTTTGCTGTGTCCCCCACATGGCTTGTGGCAAACTGCAAACGGGACTTCTTATGCTTTTCTGTTAACAATGGCTTTCTTCTTGCCACTCTTCCATAAAGGCCAACTTTGTGCAGTGCACGACTAATAGTTGTCCTATGGACAGATTCCCCCACCTGAGCTGTAGATCTCTGCAGCTCGTCCAGAGTCACCATGGGCCTCTTGACTGCATTTTTGATCAGCGCTCTCCTTGTTCGGCCTGTGAGTTTAGGTGGACGGCCTTGTCTTGGTAGGTTTACAGTTGTGCCATACTCCTTCCATTTCTGAATGATCGCTTGAACAGTGCTCCGTGGGATGTTCAAGGCTTTGGAAATCTTTTTGTAGCCTAAGCTTGCTTTAAATTTCTCAATAACTTTATCCCTGACCTGTCTTGTGTGTTTGGACTTCATGATGTTGTTGCTCCAAATATTCTCTTAGACATTCTCTTAGACAATCTCTGAGGCCCTCACAGAGCAGCTGTATTTGTCCTGACATTATATTACACACAGGTGCACTCTATTTAGTCATTAGCACTCATCAGGCAATGTCTATGGGCAACTGACTGCACTCAGACCAAAGGGGGCTGAATAATTACGCACACCCCACTTTGCAGTTATTTATTTGTAAAAAATGTTTGGAATCATGTATGATTTTCGTTCCACTTCTCACGTGTGCACTACTTTGTATTGGTCTTTCATGCGGAATTCCAATAAAATTGATTCATGTGTGTGGCAGTAATGTGACAAAATGTGGAAAACTTTAAGGGGGCGAAATACTTTTGCAAGCCACTGTAACTGCATTAGAAAAAGTTTAAACAAATCTCATTCTGTCAGAGGTTAGGGTGTTCACAGAAGGGTCACTTTATACATTGCAAGTTACATCCTGCAAATTAATTTAGACCAATGCAAACATTCCCCAATGATGGTGGTGGACCTAAGTATTGTAATAGCTACCAGGTACAATCATGGTGTTGCATTGTAACTTACAGTGTAAAATGAGTATGATTTAAAAAATTTGATCACTGATCGAATCTGCTGGGAAAATCAATGTTTGGGCACATCTTGTGTCTGTAGAATGTATACTGTATTATTCATCGTTTTTGCTTTTAAAGCAGACTTGAACTCAGAACTTCCTCTCTGCTGTAAGAGATAAGCAACAGCATAATAACCTTTAACCCTCCTGGCGGTAACCCCGACCTACACTCTGGGTAGCCGCCGCAGAGGATTTCTCTGCCCCGGGGGGGATTTTTAAAATTAAATTTGCTTTAGCCTTTGTAGCTAGCACTTCGCTAGCTACCATTGTCCCCCAAGTCCCTCCGCTCTTTTTTGATTGCCTCCGATCGCCTCCGTTTATACGTACCTCCCCCAGATCCCGCGATGGCGCAGCCTCAACACTCAGCTCCAGGCTTCGCTGTGAAGAGGATCGGGATTGCGCACGTCGTCCGATCGTCGCCATAGCGACAACTGAAGCTCATTGGGGAGGCTGTGGCTCTCGCGGGATCACGGCTAGGTAACGTATAGTGGTGGCGATCGGGGGATCAGAAGAGTGTGGGGGTCTTGGAGGGACAATGGTAGCTAGCCTAGTGCTAGCTACAAAGGCTAAAGCAAATTTAACTTAAAAAAATCCCTCCCGCGGATGCAGCCTCAGAAACTGCGTACCGTCAGGGAGGTTAAAGAAAAACAGTTCTCTGTTAGGGCGCGATTCCACTAGAGCTGCACGCGTCTGCAAGACGCGAGCCGGCTCTTCCAGGTCTGTGGGGAAAGCAGACTAATCCCATCAGCTGTGCCATGCACGGCTATGGGATCCGCAGCCTCCCGCGCCGATTCGGATGTAAAAGCCGGCCGAATTGCTAGCAGTAGCGATTCGGCCGGCGTTACCATTGCACCCTATGGCAGAGTTTCCCCGCACTATTCGCCTGCGGGGAAACTTTGCAGATACACGGTGGTTTCCGCTCAAGTGGAAACACGCCCTTACAGCTTACAGAACTCCTGCAATAAATCTGCAGTTTGTCTACTTCCTGCTTTCATGGAAGCAGACAAAGGGTTACAGTGGATCCAGATAAACTTTTACTCATTGCATAATTGTGTTCCTTTCATATAGTTTAATAGGGCATTCCTCAAGCCAAATGCTTTTTTTTGTTTTTTTTGTTTCGTTTTAATACTCTAATTCCCTATAAACTAAACAAGCCTCACCCACAGCTTTTCACAGTGCCTTGACACTGTAGCAAGGGCTTATGGGAGCTCAGTCTGGGCAGTAGGAGGAGAAGGACGTCACTAACCAGAGATTTCAGAGGCAGAGGGGAGGAGGGAGTAAGAGAGGGGACAGAATTTACACACAGACAAGCTGATAGCATCTCCAGCCCTCAGTCTGTGACAATGTGACAAATAGAACATGGCTGCCCTCATTGTATCACAGGAATAAATAATCATTAAATGTTGAAGCTGTTTGCAGCTAGATATGCTGTGTAAACTATCTAAATTTTAGATATGATATATAGACAAGTTACTTGTTATAGTTATTTTGTTTTTATCTCGGATCTGCTTTAACCACTTCACCACTGAGGGGTTTTACCCCTTGAGCACCAGAGCAATTTTCACCTTTCAGCACTCCTTCCATTCATTCGTCTATAACTTTATCATTACTTATCACAATTAAATGAATTATATCTTGTTTTTTTCCGCCACCAATTAGGCTTTCTTTAGGTGGGACATTATGCCAAGAATTATTTTATTCTAAATGTGTTTTGATGGGAAAATAGGAAAACATTTGGGAAAAATTATTATTTTTCCGTTTTCGGCCATTATAGTTTTTAAATAATGCATGCTACTGTAATTAAAACACATTTCTTCCAAGTGCCCAGGAGCACTCACAGTGGCTTTAATGCAGGAAAGTGTGCCTAGGTCCTCACCCCAGTACCAAGGGGTCACAACATAGAATCTCGCCAAAGGACCGGCACCATTCGATGTATTTAGAAGCTCTTTATAACTTTATTGGCATCAATATGATAGCAACGACAGACGCTGTTTCAGCCCCCATGGGCCTTTATCAAGTTGCACAGGATCATGCAACTTGATAAAGGCCCATGGGGGCTGAAACAGCGTCTGTCGTTGCTATCATATTGATGCCAATAAAGTTATAAAGAGCTTCTAAATACATCGAATGGTGCCGGTCCTTTGGCGAGATTCTATGTAATTAAAACCCATGAAATGTATTTGCCCATTTGTCCCGGTTATAAAACCGTTTAAATTATGTCCCTATCACAATGTTTGGCGCCAATATTTTATTTGGAAATAAAGGTGCATTTTTTTCAGTTTTGCGTCCATCCCTAATTACAAGCCCATAGTTTATAAAGTAACAGTGTTGTACCCTCCTGACATAAAAATTTAAAATTCAGTCCCTAAGGTAACTATTTATGTATTTTTTTTAATTGTAAATTTAATTTTTTTTTTATTACAAAAAAAAAAAAAAAAAAGGAGTGTGGGAGGTAATGATTTGTATGTGAAAAATGCTTTAGGGTGTAGTTTTACTATTTGGCCACAAGATGGCAACAGTAACTTTTTGTTTAATGCGACCTCCAAGCGCCCTTCTGGAGGTACTAGGAGGTTGGGTAAGTGTGTTTTGTTTTTTTTTTCCCCCTACACAATGATCGCGCTGCTTAGCGGAAAAGCAGCGGATCATTGTGGGGCTCAGATCAACGAACTGGAATGGATTTTCCCGTTCATTGATCTCCGGGTGAGCGGCGGGCGGCGTGTTTACGAGCGGGAGTGCGCGCTAGATCGAGTGGGCAGCGGCCGGAGCGCGGAAAGTACGGATTTTTCCGTCCCGGGGGTGAAAGGATGGAAAAAGGGAAGGAGAAATTCATACGGGCGGGGGTAAAGTGGTTAACATCCTGTGGTTACATATTAGCTTTGTCTGCATGATTTCTTTGCTGACGCAGCTGAGAGATCAATTTACACTTGTGATTACTTGAAGATGAGGGGGAATTAACCATTTGAGGCTTACACCCCCCCCCCCCCCCTAGTGACCAGGCGACTTTTACAATTCAGCACACTGCAGCTTTAAAGGACAACTGTAGTGAGCTGGATATGGAGGCTGCCATGTTTTCTTCATTTAAGCAATAACAGTTGCCTGGCTATCCTGCTGCTCTGCTGCCTCTAATACATTTAGCAATAGACCCTGAACATGCATGCAGCAGATCAGGTGTTTGACATTTTTGTCAGATCTGACAAGATTAGCTGCATGCTTGTTTCTGGTGTGATCCAAACACTACTGCAGGCAAATAATTCAGCAGGACAGCCAGGTAACAGGAATTCTTTAAAATGAAATGAATATAGCAGCCTCCATATACCTCTCACTGCTGTTGTCCTTTAACAGTGTGCTGTACGGGCATACAACTTAACACCCAAAGAAATCTTGCCTCCAGAGCTTTCTGTTGGTGGCATTGGATTGCTGCTGCAATTGTTTTTTTTTTTTTATAATTTAATTTACATCCGAGATCCAATCACTGATCCCCTCCCATAGGCATCAGCCTATGAGAGGGGATCACATTGTGAGCCACTCGAAGGGCCAGCTTTGTCACTAAGCTGTCCTCTGTACAGCCTCAGGTAAGTTAAAGAGAAACCGTAAACAAGAGTTGAACTTCATCCATACTCACCCCCTCCGTAGAACTCTTTAAACAAATTCAGATAGACCCTTAACACCCAAGCACAGCTTTTTAAAAAAAAAAAAAAAAAAGAAAATATCCATTTAAATGAACATTGTTAAATTCATTACGCACAAAATTTTTAGTTTTTAAAAAGTAAAAAAAGAAATTGCCTGTCCCACCACTTCACATATTCTGATAGCTTCCTAATGTGTTTGCATCACAACACACAAAATCCACGCATAACGATGTAAAAGCAATCATGGCCCTATGGGGCTATTGCATTGATTGCGGTGCAGCACAGTAAGTATTGACGCAGTAATGCATGCAAAGGCATTTACAGTAGGACTTGCTGGTTTACCCTGGAAGTGAGGCATTTTTTATTGTACTGTATAGCTACACCGCACTATTAACATTGTCTGGACTGTTGAGTTGCCATTGAATAATGGTTGCAAGGTTAAAGGGGCCCTCGTGACCGCTCCCAAATTTTGAGAAATTGCTTGAAATAGTGCTTTAAAGGTAACAGCAGTAGCAATAGTCTGATTTGCTTTAGGGACTGGTGCTACCTGTTCTTTTTGCCTAGCACTGTGCTCCATCACCTGTGCATGAGTTTGCAATGATAAGTTGGGGCTTTCTGTGCTGACAGGTCAGCTGTTTGTTGAAGACATTCCCACCATGGTGTTGTGTAAGCCAAAGCTTTTACCACTGAAATCTGTGACCCTGACAAAGCTGGAGAAGATGCAGCGGGATGCCCAGGAAGCAGTGCGTCAGCAGGAGATGGCTCGGCTGGAGGAGCAAAAAGTCCAGGAATGACCCCTTACTGGAGAAGATGGACTGCTGTAGGCCATTATCCTGCCCTCTGTACATATGTATAGCATAGAGCTCACATCGAACAATATATTGTATCCCTCCCTTATTTAATGTCCGTTATTTCACAAAATAAAAATGTATCAGACCTCTATATTTGTTCACTGAAGCTTTGATGGCACTGAGTAAATAAAGTGATCACATCTATGAAGGGTTGTTTTTAGGCATAGATAAGCAAGGCAGATGCCTGAGGTAACAAGAAAAAGGAGGGCTTCACATAGCTATACTTGGCACATTGCGTTACCCTGCAAAAAAAACTAACAAAACGCACACTTGCAATGCAAGTGTAAAATTTATCTTAAAGGACCTCTGCTGCGTAAATCTTAAAATTTAAAACGCATACAAATAAGTGCATTTCTTCAAGAGTAAAATGAGCCATAAATTACTTTTCTCCTATGTTCCTGTCACTTACAGTAGGTAGTAGAAATCTGACATTGCCGACAGGTTTCTTTTCATGGGGAATTCTCAGCATAGCCTTTGTTCTTGATAAAGACATTCCCTGAAAAAGATTTTACAAAGATGCTGGCCAGCCTCCCTGCTTGCTACACACTTTTTTGGGAGTTGTACGGAGCAACTGCCATTCACTAAGTGCTTTTAAAAATAAAGAAAACCCTGAGAACCCCCCCCCCCATGAGATGATGGGCTAGTCCAAAATCTGTCAGTAATGTCAGATTTCTTCTATTTACTGTAAGTGACAGCAACATAGGAGAGAAGTAATTTATGGCTTATACTCTGGCAGAAAGGTAGTTATTTGTATAAGTTTACATGTACTGTATTTTAAATTTTAAGATTTTTGTGACAGAGGTCCTTTGTGTGCATTGGGGCTGGTGAGATGTATCTGACCTGGTGATGGCGTGTACAGCCTTTGTTTTGAAATCAATGTAGTTTTTGTATGTAATCTATCAATTGGTGCCTGTAAAACAAATTAATGTACCGGTAATTCTGCTTATTCATAAGAAAGGTGCCTTGCCTGGGGTACCAAAATGGTCCTACATCTTTGCAATCGTCATACTGATGAATGGAAGTAAACCTGTGTCCAAAACCTGTGAAAGAGTTACACGTTGATAGAAATGTTCATGGTTTGGCTTCGATGTAACTTTTTTTTTTCTTTTGATACAACTATCAAGTGTGTGGCTTGAGACTTAAGCCTGAGTCGTAAATTGTGCCTACCCCTTCCTGCCTCATTAAGCTGCTGTCCGCATCTTTAGTGTAGTCAATCTGTGTCCTTTGGCAGGTTTACAGAATCTTAATGTTCTGCTCTCATGTTGATCTTTCCACCTCAGTGTTCAGTAAAGTCTAGACAGCCCAATTTACATTTACTTACAGAACAGGTGGCAAACTTCAGACCTTGAGGGCCATAGCTATACCAGTGTTTAGGATGGACTGAGAAATGTATTATTGATAAACCACATCTTTCATGATACAATCCCATGAATTAATTTGAGCTGTGCCACAAACTTCTGATGACCTTGGCCACTAGAGACTGGAGTTTGACATCCCTGTCTTAGAGCACCTTGAGCTTGAAAACAGAACCATTAAACCTCAAGTAGTTAAACTAAAGGTGCCTGGCTGCTAATAGGTATTAGTGGTAGTGCAGCAACTAAGCTTAACTATAAGGGCTCGTAGACGCACGCCGGCACTGAGTGGGTGGGCAGGATTGCAGACGAATTCCATGAGCCGTGCCATGCACGGCTATAGGAATCGCAGCCTCCGCCGCGAATTCTGTAGGGGGTTCCAGCCGAATCGCTACTGCAAGCGAATCGGCCAGATGCGCCGTAATCCCCTATGGCAGTTTCCCCGCGCGATTTGCCTGCGGGGAAACTGCGGATGTGCGGCCGTTTCCGCGACAGTGGAAACGGGCCTTAAAAAGGATACCAGACCAGAGTCAGTTACATAAGCACACAGATGTCCATAGTGGATCCACATTCCTTTATGCATTTTCCGTTCCTGTTTGGCATCCTGTTTGGCCTTTACTCATTAAAAAAAAAAGTGACTCGGCTAATGTCTTATTTTCAAACAGATAAAGACAGACTTGCAACGATATTGCCTCTTAAAGTGGATCGGAGATAAACTTTTACTCATTGCATAATTGTGTTCCTTTCATACAGTTTATAGGGCATTCCTCAAGCCAAATACTTTTTTTGTTTTAAAACTCTAATTCCCTATAAACTAAACAAGCCTCGCCCACAGCTCCTTTTGTGCCTTGGCACTGTAGCAAGGTCTTATGGGAGCTCAGTCTGGGCAGGAGGAAATTACTAGCCATTGAGGAGAGGGGATTGAATTTACACACACAGGCAAGCTGATAGCATCTCCAGCCCCTCAGCCTGTGACAAAATAGAACATGGCTGGCCTCATTCTATCACAGGAATGGATAATTAAACTTTAAGCTTTTCACAGCTAGATATGCTGTGTAAACTATCTAAACTTTAGATAAGATATATAGACAAGTTACTTGTTATAGTTTTTTTTTTTATCTTTGATCCGCTTTAAAGGGGAGTGAATGGGGCAGAGACAAGGTGGGAATTGAGGGTGATAGGAGGGAACATCATAGCAACCCTGTCTTGACTTGGCTAATGTCAAACTTTCAGGCCCAGTGCACACCAAAACCGCTAGCAGATCGGCAAAACGCTAGAGGTTTTTGGAGCAGATTTCAGAGTGATTCTAAGCATGTTTAGAGCAGTTTTCTAAACATGCTTAGTGGGTTTTTTTTGAGCGTTTTTGTGTAGCAGATTACAAAATATTGTTACAGTAAAAGCCGTTACCAAACAGCTTCGAAAACAAACGCCTGGAAAACCGCTCTGCTCTAGTGTTTTCCAGAGCGGTTTGAGCTTTTGCTATACTTTAAATTGAGGCAGAAACGCTTCTGCAAACCGCAAAAGTGCTGCAGGACCTACGTTTGCGGTTTAATAAAAACCTCAAACCGCTTGTGTGCCCCATCCCATTGAAATACATTAGCCAAGCGTTTTCACAGGCAGAAGCGGTTTGGAAAACGCTACAAAAACCGATCGGTGTGCACCAGGCCTCAGACAGGACAAGTTTTTCAAGTGATTATGGGGAGGGGGGAGAAAGAGGAGAGCAATGGAAAGCACACTGGGGGTTGTGGATCCAGCATGAACATACCTCTGTGCTTACATAGATTTTCCTCATGTCAGGTGCGCTTTAATAAATAATAAAAAAAAAAAAAGTCAACCTGTCCAGTCCCCGATTGGGGATCGAGACCAGATTCTTTGACATTGCTGGGCCGAAGCTGTACAGACACATCACTAGCCTGTAGATGGAGGGGGAGGGCCAACAGAGCACAGTGTGGCATCAAACGGCGGGCGGAGTAGGTGGTGAGAACAATGCGGATTCACTGGCTGCTGCGCACAGGCTAGGTTCTCAGCTGAGGCATTTGGTATCGGACGAGTTTCATCAAGCGTGTGCATGGGGTTTGGAAATTTCAGTCTGGGTTTGTTAAATCAACTATCTTCTCTGCTTTTTTCCAACCTATGGTAACTAAATCATTGCCTTGATCTGCTTACCTGTAAGTCAGCGACAGTGATGGGCAGACTATGGCCTCAATTCACTAAGATAATGGTGGAGATAAGGCAAGAGAAAACTTACCTCCACACAGTGAGAGTGTTATCTTATCTCTTCATTCCTTAAGTTACCTCCTCTAGTCAATTTTACCTCCTCTGTAGTCATTTTCACATGCAGTTAATTAACAGCCTGTCTTTAACTCTGGAGTTATTTTAAGGATTGGAGAGTTAACTTAAAGACAGAAGAGTTAACTTTAGGTTTGTCTGAGGTAAAAGGTTTCCTGAATACTATATGCCTTATCACCATGGTAACAACTGTAGAAACATTATTAAAGACAGGAGATAAGCTTAGTGAATTGAGGCCAATATTGTCCAGTACAACCACAAGATGAAGCTGTGCAATACAGAACAGGCATGAGCTACAGCACCAATATGAGAACACCTGGGCCCATATGCAATTTCTCCTGAGTTCTTTTAGGTGAGAAGTTTCATATTCTCTCTAAAATAACTTAAGAATTTTACTATTGGAAAAAGTACCAAAAATGAAAGTGGAAAAGTACTGTCAAAACTATTTAGTATTTTCTTGCTTGCTGCAGATTTAAAGGAATCTTTAAAAATAAAAAAAATGATTTTTACTCACCTGGGGCATCCCTCAGCCCCTGAAGCTGTATGGTGCCCTCGCAGCCTGGCTCCGATCCTCCTGTTCCCGCTGGCGGCTACTTCTGGGTTCAGCGACAGCCGCTGGCAGGCTGGGAACGCGAGTGATTCTCCGCGTTCCCAGCCGCTATATCACCCTCTATGCTGCTATAGCGGGGCTGAGGGATGCCCCAGGTGAGTAAAAAATGTTTTATTTTGACTTAAGTATTCCTTTAAAAGGCATTTTACTGGCAAGTTTAAAAATATCACTTATTAGGATAAAACTCAAGAGAAAAAGTGAATTGGTGTCTAGAGATGGTTGCCGAGATGCAAATAATTGTGACCTGATGCAGGATTGTGCAAAATTTGGAAATAGACCAAACTGATCTCAAACCAAATTGGTCCATTTTCAAGCATACATTTGCATAGAGAGTTTTCATAATCCTGCATCACCTCTGAATTATTTGCATCTTGAAGGCCATCCCTAGTCACAGGGATGCAGCAAGATACACATTACTTCTTTCTGGGGATTGTCATAATAATAATACCAACATTTGTATAGCACTTTTCTGCTGTCAGACAAAGCGCTCAAGAGCTGCAACCACTGGGATGCTTTCAAGGCAAGACTCCCTAACACTGAAGGGTGGTCTCTTGAACTCCTCAGTGTTGTCTGACCGAATCACTTAGGCTACATTCCCACCAAGACGTTGCGTTTTAGGGGACGTTATGGTCGCATAACATGCCCCTAACGCAACTCATGGTGGTGCTGAAGTTGGACGTCAGATTGAGCTGCGTTATGCAGCTCTCAAAGCAGCCGCTCCAGGTTAGTGGTAGGAAGTCCGGATCTTTTTAAGGATTCGGATCATTTGAATCAGATCATTGAAAAGATCCGGATCTTTGAACCGAATCATTTGAAGCATTTTACTAGGGAAGCAGACTGGGTGAAATGACTAGCAGGACAGGACCTTCCCTGCACTGTACATTCTGTATGTTCCTGTTTCTTCCAGACAGACATCCTGTGAACCGAATCTTTCATTGTGATGATCCGGACAACACTACAGTCCCACCATGAGTCACCACAGTGCAGTGAATATTAGCCATGTGGCTGGCCGCGGAGGAGGAGGGGAGACCTCCTCCTTTAACATTACTGATCATGTGCAAACAGTCTGTGGCTTAGCCCAGTATAACATACAGCACTTTGTTTAAACGTGCTGCGTTACTATGTAACGCAATGTGGGCACTGTGAACAGCACATTGATTTTACAGTGCTGTGAGTTAGGCTGCGTTACTGGCTGCTGTAACGTATGACTAACGTCCCACTGTGAAACCAGCCTTAAACTACTTTTCCAGCTGTGTTTTTTCTATCATCTATCATTCAGCTAAAATAAAAATGAATAAACTGCCAAACATGATACAGAAAGGCTGTGCAATTCTCTGCCACTGAACTGTGCAATGTGTTAGAACCCCTCTCCTTACAACTTGTGGTGAAAATGACCAGTTTGTGGGTCACTAAACATATTTAGGCTCGGTTCACACTATGTTGTTACAATAGATGTAGAAACTGGCCGGTCAGCACTGGTTCTGCATTGTTTACATTACCTGCAATTTGCATCCTCTGCCTTTATGTTAGCCACCTGTCCGCTGGTACCACTCGTGCCATCCAGGTGTCTGGCAGAATCTTTGGGCTTTCTGTTGTATCGCAGCCACGATGAAGCTTGAGGAAGTGCGTTGTCTCAATAAGATTACTGACAATCCATTGTCTGCAATCGTTTGGGAGTCCACAGAGAAAGCGGAGGGAAGACTCAATAGGATCCTGACGCTTCCCTTACTGCAGGCTAAGTATCTCTGTTATATGTGAACTTTATTTCGGCTACACTAAACTACAGTCTAAAGCCTGATACACAATTGACTGGCCAATTACGGCCCAGTTTTACCACCTCCATGTAGTAAGAAGGTCAACACATAATGATTGTGTAGGTAAACCCTCATACTACATGGAGGTGGTAAAATTAGTCAATGATTGGCCAACCATAATTGAAAGTGTGTGTACCAGGCTTTTGGGCCTGGGGCCCACTTGACCCCTTTAGTGGCAATTCCAAAAGCTACAGCGGTGATCCCACAAGATTATTTGTCCAAAATTACAATTGTATGTATGCAGTATTTTCCTAGCCATTTTATGCAGGACCCCAAATCACTGGTGTTAAGAGTGTCTATATGCCATAAGGCCTCTTTTCCAACAGACAGTAAAAAGTAACACCATGACAACACTTGTGCTCCACTAAACATCTTTATTTATGTATTCATATATACACACACATTCTAGCAGAACTCAGCTTTTTATTCCAGTTTTTTTTTTTTACTTTTTTTAATGTAGAAAAATAGATGTTCCAGCCACCATATTCTGTACTCTCACATCAAAATCTGATTTCCTTTGGAAAGCTGAATAAAAATATTTCTCTTTTTCCCCCCATTGCCCCGAACCCTAACCATCTTGCTTTTCAAAAAAAAAGCAAAAATTTTTTTCAGTGGAAAGTTGATTTCAGACAAGTCACAAGTCTCCTCTTTCCACTCCCAAAAAAAAAAAAAAAAGTTCCTGAACAAGCAGCAGCCAACATGGAGTCACAGCACGCTTCCCCTTGTGACAACAAAGAAAATGAACACATTGGATTGTGAGTTTGCCACACCTCGTAGCGGAAGCAGACTGCTCACCTACGAGGAGCAAACATGGAATGAACTCTGCAAATGGCACTTCAAGAGTTATAGCTTATTACGCCTCCTGCATACATCTACCTATCGCAACCATTTACTGCTCAAACGGTTTATTTAGGGGGGGAAAAAACTATTTTACAAAGGCTCTGTACCCATGACAAGTCGTAGAGAGATTTATAAAAAGATTAAACGGTGCTAAGCAAAGTGATTGTGTTGGTTTTTCTTTTTTTCAGTAACTTTCAAATTTCAGGCGGCCTCCATCACCTTCGCTGACAAAACGTTTTCGTCCTCTGCAATGGCAAAAGGACACAATCAATCAGTGTAAAATTCATTAACAAACACCTTAAACAGTTAAAGCGGACCTGAACTCAGAACTTCCTCTCTGCTCTAAAAGATATGCAACCGCTTAATAGCCTTGTTCACATTATAAATTGCCAGCGCAATCGCCGAGTGACTTTGTTAGTGATTTTCTAAGCGCTTTAAGATCGATTTTCACTCAGAAAAGAGTTTTTCTAAGCACTTTTGTGTAATGATGTTTTGTTCACTTCCTAGCGCCAATCAGGAAGTGAACTCTTTGACCTGGAAATGAATTAATACAATGCATTTATTCATTAAAGCGCTCAGCAAAATCGCTTTTCAATCGCCTAGCAATTTTACTATATTTTCTATTGAATCGCAGACGCTCTGGAAATGGTGCAGGAGCCGCGTTTGCGATTGGATAGAAAGGTCATCGCTTATGTGACAATACTCACATACTCACATAAGCAAGCATTGCACAAGCGCTTTTAAAGAGACACTGAAGCAAAAAAAAATGATGATATTATGATTTGTATGTGTAGTACAGCTAAGAAATAAAACATTAAGATCAGATACATCAGTCTAATTGTTTCCAGTACAGGAAGAGTTAAGAAACTCCAGTTATCTCTATGCAAAAAAGCCATTAAGCTCTATGACTTTCAAAGTCGTGGAGAGGGCTGTTTTCTGACTTTTATTATCTCAACTGTTCCTGAACTATTTACTTTTTATCTGCCAGAGGAGAGGTCATTAGTTCACAGACTGCTCTGAAAGAATAATTTTGAATGCTGAGTGTTGTGCAATCTGCACATATTAGAGAATGATGCAATGTTAGAAAAAACACTATATACCTGAAAATAAAAATATGAGAATATTTTCTCATATTTACTACACACAATACATACTACACAATCCATTCATTATATCATAATTTTTTTTCCGCTTCAATGTCTCTTTAAGAAGGCAAAATTCTGTTCTACATAGCAATTTTAGTAAGAGGGTCTTATAGAATAATGCAATGTTAGAAAAAACACTATATACCTGAAAATAAAAATGAGAATATTTTCTTTGCTGCTAATCTTCTACTAATTATTCATAGTACACAACCAATTCACTATATCATATATTTTCCGCTTCAGTGTCTCTTGGCAAAACGTTCCCTTTTCTCCATTATACAGATATGTCATAGATATCTGATCTGTATGCTTGTTCAGGATCTATGGCTTAAAGTATTAGAGGAAGAGGATCAGCAGGACAGCCAGGCAAGTTGCATTATTTAACCACTTGCCGACCGCACACTCATACCCTGCGGCGGCAAAGTGGTAGTTCTGCGTCGCCAGGTGCCTCCCTAATTAATCAGGCCGTTTCCTGTCAGATCACGGAGCGGGTCTGATTGCGGCTCGCAGACTAAATGTAAACGTAGGAGACATATGTCTCCTTTGTTTACATTGTACGGCGCAGCAGCGCCGTAAGGCAGATCGGCGAACCCCGGCCAATCAGCGGCCGGGGATCGCCGCCATGTGACAGGGGACATCCTGTCACAGGCTGCACAGGACGGATAGCATCCTGTGCAGCCCCGATCACCAGGGGGCAAGGTAGGAGAGGGAGAAGCGGAATTTCGCCGCGGAGGGGGGCTTTGAGGTGCCACTCCCCCCCCCCCCCCCCCCGCAACAATACAGCCAGCAGGAGCGATCAGACCCCCCCCTGCACATCATCCCCATAGGGGGGAGAAAAGGGGGCGATCTGATCGCTCAGCATACACCCTGATCTGTGCTGGGTGCCCCCAGCACAGATCACAAAAAACAGCGCTGGTCCTTAAGGGGGGTAAAGGGTGGGTCCTCAAGTGGTTAAAAGGAAACAAACATTTCAGCCTACATGTGCCTCTCACCTCTGGTTCCTTGCTTGCAGGAAAGTCATTTCTGCTGAAGACTAGAGATTGTCTGGGCGTGCTGGGACTACAGGGTGGAGAGATTGCTCTGCAATTAACACTTGTTGCTTAGAATCCTCTCGCAAAGGTGTCAGAAGGTCTCTGCATTGCGGGATTAATGCTCCATAAAATATTTAAAAGCATAAAGCAAACAGGGCAGTTTTGCTTCGCCCAAACTGAAGCCAAAACATAAGTAAAACTATAAATAAAAATCTTTGTCTCCATGCAGAGATCAAAGCCTGGCAGCCGGGCGGCAGCACTTCCAGCCTCCCTGTCCCACTTCTGAGTGCTTTACAAAAGGTTTTATAGTACTTGATGTATGGAAACACTGCAGAGATAGAACAAGGGAATTACTAGTGTGCAGCAGAACGCACTGAAAGAACAGGTGATCAGATGATAGACTAAGATTTGCTGTGAGCACTTCCTGTTTTAGCCAACAGGATTATTCGTACCAAAGCCATTCTGCACCAGTGGTGTGCAAGGATTCAGCCCTTGCCGTCACAGGCGAGTATAGTTTTTTAGTAATCATTCAAGAGGTTTGTGGCAGTTAGAAAAGAAGACTGTGCGTCTGAAACGCTGTGCGTTATGCAAGACCCGGCAAATGCTTTTATGCTACATACGCAAAATAAAAAGGATCGACAGTGACAAGTTTAAGTTACTCCTGAGTACAACTCAAGTATCTCCCTGGGGTTTACATACTACAGGTTGATGGCGATTACTCTTACATACCACACTTTGTATATGGCTAAAGGGCAACTGAAGTGAGAAGACTATGGAGGCTGCCATGTTTATTTCCTTTTAAACAATACCAGTTGCCTGGCAGCCTTGCTGGTCTGTTTGGCTGCAGTAGTGTCTGAATAAGACCAGAAACCAGCATGCAGCTAATCTGTCAGATCTGACAATAATGTCAGAAACACCTGATCTGTTCAGGGTCAATGGCTGAAAGTATTAGAGGCAGAGGGTCAGCAGGGCTGCCAGGCAACTGGTATTACTTAAAAGGAAAAAAACATGGCAGCCTCCATATACCTCTCTCTTCAGTTGCCCTTTAAGGTGAAATCTGTTCCACCTCTGTTGCAAAGGCAGTGCAGAAAGCGGGTGACTCAGTGCAGGAAGTGGGTGTGGGAAATAAACAAAAATAATGGGTTCCGCACAATGTCTGATGCAAAAACCTTATAAGCCACTTGGCGGATTGGTTTTTACACGATTTAATAAAGGCCTATAAACATTTTGCATCGGACATTGTGCGGAACCCATCTTTCTTCACTGTATATTTTGTATCATATGGTTTGCAAAATCAGGCCAGGCCTGACATCAATAATGTGTGCGAGTGACTGCCTTGCCATGACGTTTTCATGCTGTCTTGGGGTTTAGTGATAATCTATAGTATCTCATCTGTCATAGCAAATTGATGTTATTTATAGTATTTATCCAAGGAGGGGGGAGGTTTATTTTAAGCCTATAATAATATAATATATAATAGTGTGAGTGAGTGCGTGCGTGCGTGCGTGTTGTGTAAAACGATTTGCCCCCTTCCTGATTTCTTATTCTTTTGCATGTTTGTCACACTTAAATGTTTCTACTCATCAAAAACCGTTAACTATTAGTCAAAGATAACATAATTGAACACAAAATGCAGTTTTAAATTATGGTTTTTATTATTTAGTGAGAAGAAACTCAAAACCTACATGGCCCTGTGTGAAAAAGAAATTGCCCCCTGACCCTAATAACTGGTTGAACCACCCTTAGCAGCAATAACTGCAATCAAGCGTTTGCAATATCTTGCAACGAGTCTTTTACAGCGCTCTGGAGGAATTTTGGCCCACTCATCTTTGCAGAATTGTTGTAATTCAGCTTTATTTGAGGGTTTTCTAGCATGAATCGCCTTTTTAAGGTCATGCCACAACATCTCAATAGGATTCAGGTCAGGACTTTTACTATGCCACTCCAAAAGTCTTCATTTTGTTTTTCTTCAGCCATTCAGAGGTGGATTTGCTGGTGAGTTTTGGGTCATTGTCCTGCTGCAGCACCCAAGATCGCTTCAGCTTGAGTTAACGAACAGATGGCCGGACATTCTCCTTCAGGACTTTTTGGTAGACAGTAGAATTCATGGTTCCATCTATCACAGCAAGCCTTCCAGGTCCTGAAGCAGCAAAACAACCCCAGACCATCACACTACCACCACCATATTTTACTGTTGGTATGATGTTCTTTTGCTGAAATGCTGTGTTACTTCTACGCCAGATGTAACGGGACACGCACCTTCCAAAAAGTTAAACTTTTGTCTCGTCGGTCCACAAGGTATTTTCCCAAAAGTCTTGGCAATCATTGAGATGTTTTTTTAGCAAAATTGAGACGAGCCTTAATGTTCTTTTTGCTTAAAAGTGGTTTGCGCCTTGGATATCTGCCATGCAGGCTGTTTTTGCCCAGTCTCTTTCTTATGGTGGAGTCGTGAACACTGACCTTGATTGAGGCAAGTGAGGCCTGCAGTTCTTTAGATGTTGTCCTAGGGTCTTTTGTGGCCTCTCGGATGAGTTTTCTCTGCGCTCTTGGGGTCATTTTGGTCGGTCGGCCGGCCACTCCTGGGAAGGTTCATCACTGTTCCATGTTTTTGCCATTTGTGGATAATGGCTCTCACTGTGGTTCGCTGGAGTCCCAAAGCTTTAGAAATGGCTTTATAACCGTTACCAGACTGATAGATCTCAATTACAGTACTTTTGTTCGCATTTGTTCCTGAATTTCTTTGGATCTTGGCAGGAGGTCTAGCTTTTGAGGTGCTTTTGGTCTACTTCTCTGTGTCAGATAGCTCCTATTTAAGTGATTTCTTGATTGAAACAGGTGTGGCAGTAATCAGGCCTGGGGGTGACTACAGAAATTGAACTCAGGTGTGATAAACCACAGTTAAGTTAATTTTTTTAACAAGGGGGGCAATCACTTCTTCACACAGGGCCATGTAGATTTGGAGTTTTTTTTCTCACTAAATAATAAAAACCATCATTTAAAACTGCATTTTGTGTTCAATTATGTTATCTTTGACTAATAGTTAACGGTTTTTGATGAGCAGAAACATGCAAGTGTGACAAACATGCAAAAGAATAAGAAATCAGGAAGGGGGCAAATAGTTTTTCACACCACTGTACATATACACACACACACTTTTTTATATTGTTTTTACACTACTCAGCCTAAACTAATAAAACAAAAGTAAACCACTCCTAATGGTTCAGCCCATCCAAAAAGCAGCATTAGGCCTGGAACCCACTAGAAAGCACAAAACGCTATCGATTTGTGACAGCATTTTGCAAGCGATTTTGAGAGCGATTTCCCTGCTCCTATAGGAATCATTAGAATGGAAACTCTGTCAAAATGCTCCATGTCCTGCGATTGCCATTTCCTTAATCGCTTTAGTGGAATCTATCACATCCATTCACATTGGCAGAGCATTTAGGGGAAACACTAGGGATTGAAAGTGCTCCCTAAATGCTAAGAAGAAAAAAAAAAGCGCTCTAGTGGGTTCCAGGCCTGAAGGCGGAGAGCCAAGGTCACACCCAGGATTCAGTGGCATAGCAATAGGGGATGCAGAAGTTGCAACTGCCCCGGGGTCTCTGGACCAGAGGGTCCCCACTCCCTCAACCGCAGTATTAGCTATACAATAGTTGTGCTATATGAATTGCTATGTATAGAATGCTTTGGGGGCCCCAATATAAAACTTGCACTGGGGCCTAAAGCTCTTTAGCTACGCCACTGCCAGGCTGCTCACGTTTCCTACAGCCAATCACACCAAGGCGTCCCTCCCCAAGTACTGCTGACCTGCAAGTTTTCACTGCAAACATATAAAGTAAAAAGTCAGCAGGAGGACAGTTTTTATCAGTCTCAGTAGGTGACATATATAGTTATATATGGATTATTTCCACCATCATTACCGTGCAGCAAGTTTTCCTAATACATAAGTTAAAAAGACAAATCACCTGGAAGGACACAGATCCCTGATCTGTTTGGATATTATTCCTGCTTTGAAGCAGTCTTCCACAAAGCGCTCCAGCACCGAGTAAGCGTGCGGTACGTCCAAGTTAATATCTGGAATCTCGTAGTAAATGCGATCATATCCCTGCAAGATGGAAAAATAGGAACTCATCAAATATTGGGAGACAAAGTTTAAAAAGGAAGAATCCATTCCATCCTTATTAAAGTTAGCTATAAAAACACATATCCTACATTTAGATCTACCCCTTCAAATTCATAAAACCCCCTTGTGCTCTGACTCTTCTATAGCCAAATCACACTGACACAATATGAGCAGAGCCTTCACTCACTGTTCACTGGCTTAAAAGGAACAAGAGGTGTGAGACCTATGGAGGCTGCCATATTTATTTTCTTTTAAACAATACCAGTTACCTGGCAGCCCTGCTAATCTCTCTAGCTGCAGTAGTATCTGAATTGCACACCTGAAAAAAGCATGCAGCTAATCCAGTCAGATTTGTCATAGATTGTACCATGTACAAAAGAGTAAACCATCCGGCACTACACTATTAGGTCTGTTTCATCTGTCTTTTAATGCATCAATGGTTCCCAGTTACACATCAATCCAAAGACTCAGTAATTCACATGCATAGATATTTCATACCCTGTCCATTCCTTGCTGTGGGGCAATGTGGGAGCAGCGGTCCGCCTGACGACCGTTTCGCTCGAATACGAGCTTCTTCCGAGGCTCCGTGCACGGTGTTAGCCCTATCATCGGGTAACTGGGAACCATTGATGCATTAAAAGACAGATGAAACAGACCTAATAGTGTAGTGCCGGATGGTTTACTCTTTTGTACATGGAACAATTTATGATCTCTTCAGCATCCTGAGCACACAGAAGGTCAATGCCTTGTCCCCTCTATACAGAGTAACCCCCTCCACAATGGTCTCAGGACCGCAGTGCCAGTCCCCTTTTTTTTCGTGTTTTCTCTCATTGTTTAGCAGATTTGTCATATACATCTGATCTGCATGCTTGTTCAGGGTCTATGGCTCAAAGCATTAGATGAAGTGGGTCAGCATGACAGCCAGGCAATGCTCATTTTTTAAAAGGAAATAAACATTTCAGCCTTCATAACCCTCTCACCTCAGGTTCCCTATAAAAGTTCAAGTGGACCACCATTCCCATGCTTTGCCAAGGCCTTCTAGTTAGTAATGTGTCAAATCATATTCTACCCAACTAAACCTAGGCATTTTCTGTCCACAATGAAAGTTAGGCCTGTTCAATAAATATTTATTGGAAAACGTCTATAGGTGCCATCAGGGGCGTTGCTAGAATCCAAAGAGATCTGGGGCACTTCATCCCGAAAAATGGGTGTGGCCACAGACCAGAATGTGGGTGTGATCATGGGTGGAACCAAATTTACACAAACTTAACAGTGGTCTAAGTAGGCCTGCCCAGCAAAATGTTGGATGAAGCACACTATCCATTAAAAATTATATATATGTGGCATATCACATAAGTAGGCAGTGTGACGTAAACATAACTAGGCAGAGTTACCTGGCTTCATTGCTGGCTGGTCTGGCTTTCTGATGGGCTGGCCTGCCACCAGGTGTCTGACAGTCCGCCCCCCCCCCCCCCCCCCCCCCCCATAGCATTCCCTGACCATTTAGTGGACCCCTCCTATGCTCCCACGGGCCTCCTATTGAAGCACCAAAACTCCCAGCATGCCCCCATAGCAGAACCACAGCTCCCTGCATGCCCCTATAAAGGCATCACAGTGCCAAGCATGGCACCACAGCACCCAGTATGGTAGGCCCACATAGATGTCCTGTGTGGTGCCATGCTGGGCACAGTGGTGCCTCTATTGGGCATGCTGAGTGTTGTGGAGGAGAGGGGAAAGAAGCCCGGAAGAGGAGAGGTCTGCAGAATCTGGAGACCAAGCGGCCCGCGGTGAGTACTGCCGTCCATTACCAGACTCTGCTTGAGGGAGATCTGGGGCATGTGCCACTGATCTTTGGCGCTAGCAACGCTCCTGGGTGCCATACAGGTGATTTTGCAGCCTGATCGACCATCCGATTTGATATATTGTATCAGATGAAAAAAATCAGTAGCGCAATAAGCATGCCCAATGAGTTGAACAATTTCAGCCTGAAATTGGTTGAATGTATTGGTTGAGCATGCTGGAAAATCTCTGATCAACATGGACAATCAGGTACAGGGTAGTAACAGCGTGCGATATCGAGCCAATCAACATACGCGATGGACTCCCACCCACAGTCTCCCCCACCCCTTTTCACAGGCCCCGGGGAGGGGCATTTTACACAGTGTAAAATCTCACCTGTCCAGCTGCCACCATTGTGTAGTAAAAGTTGCAACGGCGGACATGTGGGGAGCTGCAGAGGAGACTGGGAGTCACGGCAACTGGACAGATGAGAATTACATTGCACGGGCTCCGATCAGAGATACTTCGGACTCTTAAGGTGCGTACACACATGCGACTATAGTCATTTGAAACGATCGTTCCCCGATCATTTCAAACGACGATCGTTTGAAAAAAAGCAGCCAACGACCATGAAGTCTAACGATGGACGAGCTAGATCGTTCAAAACTAATGATCTAGCTTGGCGGATTTTTCCCAACGACGATCGTTTGCAAAAGTAGTACATCGTTGGAAACGATCGTTCGTACTAGGCTTGACATGCGCATTTCACTGTTTCTCCATGGAACTTTTCATTTTTATGCGCAAACGCAATCGTTGCTTTATTTGTTGTATTGTTCGTTTTAACGATCAGATCGTTACACACCTTTTACAACTAACTTTATTTAGGTCGTTCTTTCTTCAATTAAAAGTTTGTTCGTCGTTCATAACGAACGATCGTTGTCGCATGTGTGTACGTAGCATTAGTATCAGCATTTACTGTCTGTGGAGCACAGACAAACTTGCACACCCTATTTGTATTAATGGGTGCCCATGACCCTTTCACCAGCCGTCCATCCTTGAAACACTTTTGGCTTGTTTTTTGTTTCCAACATCACTTAGAAAAACTGACTGTTCACTTGCCACCTAATATACAAGTCACTTAGTACATCAACACCACCATAAAGTAAAAATTCACACTTTATTGAAGAGAAGGGGAAAAAAAAAAAAAGGAAAAAAAAAAAAATCAGTCCCCCTGCGGGGATTATTATTATTATTATTATTATTTATTTATTTATAAAGCGCCAACATATTCCGTGGCGCTGTACAATGTAAGAAAACAAACAAGGGATACATAATGATACAGACAATGATATACATGAAAATATGAACACTGATACAAGATACAGCACTGCTGATTACAATTTGATTTAACAGGATGACTAAAAATGTATAAATGTCTAACAGTGTGCAAGCAATTGAATTAATAACATTCCATGACACAAAAGGGTGAGAGCCCTGCCCTTGCAAGCTTACAATCTAAAGGAATGGGGTGGAAACAAGAGGTGGGGAAGTATACAGTATATGTACAGGCAGTGCGTAATTAGGTTATTTAGTGGGTGCATGGCCTAAGCTAGAGAATATGCTTGTCGGAAAAGGTGGGTTTTGAGGGAGCGTTTAAAGATTTCAAAGGTGGGAGAGTGGCGGATGTGTTGTGGAAGGGCATTCCAGAGGAGGGGTGAGGCACGTGAGAAGTCTTGTACACGTGAATGTGAGGAGGTAATTGTAGAAGAGGATAGAAGAAGCTCGTGTGCAGATCTGAGATTGCGGTTGGGTTGGTATCTGGAGACTAGTGAGGAGATGTACAGGGGAGAGAGATTGTGGAGAGCTTTGTAGGTTATGGTTAAGAGTTTGAACTGAATCCTCTCATTAATTGGTAGCCAGTGAAGAGCTTGACAGAGAGGGTCAGCAGAGGAAGAGCGAGAGGAGAGATGAATGAGTCGAGCAGCAGAGTTCAGTACAGAATTGAGCGGTGTTAGTCGGTTAGTTGGAAGTCCACCAAGCAATATATTGCAATAGTCCAATCGAGATATAATAAGAGCATGTACTAACATTTTGGTTGTGTCATGGGAGAGAAAAGGTCGGATACGTGCTATGTTTTTCAGTTGGAAATGGCAGGAGCTGGTTAGGGAGTTAATGTGAGGAGTAAATGAGAGAGAAGAATCAAATATTACCCCCAGGCACCGTGCTTTGGGAACTGATGTTATAGACGTGTTGTTAACATTTATTGTAATATCAGGCAAAGGGGTGGACAGGGATGGTGGAAAGACTATTAGTTCAGTTTTATTCATATTGAGTTTTAAGAAGCGAGAGGACATGAAAGAGGAGATAGCGGACAGGCAGTCGGGAACCCGTGTGAGGAGGGAGTTAAGGTCTGGGGCCGAGAGGTACAGTTGTGTATCGTCTGCATATAGGTGGTATTGGAAACCGAATGAGCTGATTAAGTTACCAAGACCGTGCATGTAGATGGAGAAGAGGAGGGGACCGAGGACAGAGCCTTGAGGTACCCCTACAGACAGAGGATGTGAAGAGGAGGCCTGATCTGAATAAGAAACAGTGAAAGACCTTCCAGACAGGTAGGAAGATATCCAGGAGAGAGAGAGGTCCTTTATTCCTATAGATGAAAGGATCTGTAGGAGTAGAGTGTGGTCGACAGTGTCGAATGCTGATGACAGATCTAGAAGGATGAGTATGGAATAATAGCCTTTGGATTTAGCTGTGAGGAGATCATTAGCTACTTTGGTGAGTGCTGTTTCTGTGGAGTGGTTTGGCCGGAAGCCAGATTGGAACTGATCGAGCAAGGAATTTGCAGATAAATACTGACTTAGTTCAGCATGGATGTGGCGTTCAAGTAATTTAGATGCAAATGGAAGAAGTGACACTGGGCGGTAGTTAGCAAGTTCGGTGGGGTCTAGAGATGGTTTTTTAAGTAGTGGTGTTACAACAGCCCTCTTGAGTGAGGAAGGAAAAATTCCGGAGGAGAGGGATAGGTTAAACAGCGATGTTAGGGCAGGGATGAGGGATGTGGATAGCTGTGGAATGAGATGTGATGGGATAGGATCCAAAGAACAGGTGGTTAGATGTGATTTGGAGATAAGGGAAGAGAGCGAATGTTCAGAGAGTGGAGAGAAACTGGAAAGAGAGCAGTCAACAAGAGGAGTGGAGATGGAGTTTGATGTCTGCGTGGAAAACACACTACGGATTTTTGCAATTTTATCTGTAAAGTATGTTGCAAATTCTTCAGCTGATAAGCATGAAGAAGGAGGAGGAGGGGGTGGACGGAGAAGGGAGTTGAAAGTACTGAACAGGCGCTTTGGATTGTGCAAGTGGGAGGATATGAGGGAGGAGAAGTATGATTGTTTTGCAGAAGAGAGAGCGGTTTTAAACTTGTTCAACTCTTTTTTGTAAGTAATGAAATCCTTATTAGTATTAGTTTTTCTCCAACGGCGTTCAGCTACCCTAGAGCACCCCTTTAGCTGTTTAGTAGCTTTGGTCAGCCAGGGTTGGCGACTGACACGGTGCGGGCGGACATTGGTGAGGGGTGCGATTTCATCCATGACTTGCGTGATTGAGCAATGATAGTGTGCAGCTGCTGAGTCAGGGTCAGTGAATGGTTGTGTGAGGAGAGGTGCCAAGGCATCAGAGACAGATTGCATGTCTATGTTGCGGTAGTTCCTGCGTGTATATGAGCGTGCTTGAGGCAGGGTGGTAGGAAGAGAGGAGGAGAGAGAGAAGTTTAGTAGGTTATGATCAGAGAGCGGGAGAGGAGAATTAGTGAAATCAGTGATAGAACAAAGACGAGTGAATATGAGGTCAAGTGTATGACCATTAGAGTGAGTTGGAGCAGTGGACCACTGAGACAGGCCGTAGGAGGAAGTAAGTGACAGAAGTTTAGTGGCGGCAGAATTGTTGGTGTCAACATGAATATTAAAGTCGCCCATAATGATGGTAGGGATATCGGAGGACAGGAACTGGAGGAGCCATGCAGAGAAGTGATCTAGGAAGAAGGAAGGAGGGCCAGGAGGGCGGTAGATTATTGCGATCTGGAGGTTAGAGGGAGAGTATAGACGGACTGCATGGACTTCAAAGGAAGGTAGAGAAAGAGAAGGAATGGGGGTGAGTGGCTTGAAGGAGCATCTATCAGAGAAAAGAATGCCCACACCACCGCCATGTTTATTCCCACTTCTAGGCGTGTGACTAAAGTGGAATCCCCCATAAGAGAGGGCGGCAGGTGAGACCGTGTCAGAAGGCGTCAGCCATGTTTCTGTGACCCCAAAGAAGGTGAAGGCGTTGGAATTGAAAAGGTCATGGATGAAAGGAAGTTTGTTGCAGACTGAGCGGGCATTCCAGAGAGCAGCAGAGATAGGTGGGGGAGGAGGGGGGAGAAGAGGAATATTAATAAGGTTGTGGCAGTTTCGGTGTGCATGTGGTTGGCTGTTTGCAGTGCGATTAGTGTGCAAGAGTGAGGAGCGAGCCGGCAGAGAGGGTCCGGGGTTTGGTGAAATGTCACCTGCAGCAAGGAGTAATAGGAGGCAGAGAGAGCTGGGGATAGGGTGGGATTTAGATTTATGGGTAGTTGGAGTATGAAATGTATAGCGCGGTTGTATAAATAAGAAAGTTTCGTGAGAAGCAACCTGTGGAGATGATAAAAGAGAGGGAGAAATGTAGAGCGTGTTGCTGACAGCAGGAGGATGCAGTGAGTGTACAGATTTGAGAATAGCAGGGGAAAGCAGGCTAATCATGAAGAGCAGAGATAATGCTAATCATGAAGAGCAGAGAAATGCTGATCGCGACGGGAAACAGACAATTGCTGCCCCCGAATGAGACGTCACAGAACCACGCTGTTTCCAGCCACCCCGACTGCCAACAGACGTCCCTGTGAACCAGCCCTTAATCCATGGGCTGTCTGTCAGTTTTGGATATGATGGCCTTTTAAGATGGTTTATGACTAGCCATCTGGGTGCAGTGGCTATAGGCTGTAGCATGCCAGGATCTTCAATAAAGCTGCGTACTCACCACCCGATGGGTCCAGTGACATCCCCTTGTCGATGGTCGTTAGCAACGCCTCTTCCTGCCGGCAACTGAGGGGGATATGGATGTTTCCTTTTAAACAATACCAGTTGCTTGTCAGTCCTGCTGATCTCTTTGGCTGCAGTAGTGGCTGAATCACACACACCTGAAACAAGCATGCAGCTAATCCAGTCTGATTTCAGTCAGAGCACCTGATCTGCATGCTTGTTGAGGGGCTGTGGCTAAAAGTATTAGGCCAGAAACCCACTGGGAGCGCTTTGTAAGCGTGAGTGATTTGAAAAAGCTCTTGGTAATGCAATGCTATGGGGGATTTTTATAAAATCACATCACTCAAGTGGGATCACACCCATAGCATTACATTAGCTAGAGCTTTTCAAATCCCAAAGCGCTCAGAAAAGCTCTCCTAGTGGGTTTCTAGCCTTAGGCCACATACAGACATCAGACCATAGTCTTTGGAAAATGAAAGATCACAGACCAATCTTACCACACTTCATGTAGTATAAGAGCCATACCTACACAGTCTTTTCTATGGAGCTGAACTCCACATCAGAAAAAAATCATTGCAAGATGCTGCACACACAGATGCTGTACAGACACAAAAGATCAGTATCTGCAAAAGATCTGTTCCTGCCAAAAATCCATTCCTGCAAATTGCAATGATAGTCTATGAGATCTGCAGATCATCATACACACATGATTTAACTGACATTCATCTGCAGATCTGCAGATCTGAAAATCCATCCTGGTGGATCTGATCTGCAGATGAACGTCAGTTAAATCATGTGTGTATGATGATCTGCAGATCTCATAGACTATCATTGCAATTTGCAGGAATGGATTTTTGGCAGGAACAGATCTTTTGCAGATACTGATCTTTTGTGTCTGTACAGCATCTGTGTGTGCAGCATCTTGCAAAGATTTTTTTCTGATGTGGAGTTCAGCTCCATAGAAAAGACTGTGTAGAGTATGGCTCTTATACTACAGGAAGGGTGGTAAGATTGGTCTGTGATCTTTCATTTTCCAAAGACTATGGTCTGATGTGTGTATGTGGCCTTAGAGACACAGGATCAGCAGGAGAGTCAGGCAACTGGTATTATTTTAGAAGATAAAATCTCTATCCTTCTCAGTTTAGGTTCCCCGGGTCAAGTGACGTTACCCGACGTGCGCGAAGGTAAGCGACGGTCCACACCTGTAACCCATTTCGCGAAAGCATGGAAAGAACGCTTGGCACAAAAAAAAAACTGCAGTTCGTCTGGAAAATTGCGACGTGGGTACATAGCTTACATTACCGATGGTCATATATGGAAGAACTCATGGAGAAGCACGTGATCGGTTTTAGTCATGTGATAAATATGGAAATCTCTGATAAGCTAGCTTTACAAATCACACACTTATTGTTTCCACCTTATATAGAACTGTAAAAAATGATTTTCACTTCACCTGTGAGTGGTTTTAACATTGTGACTGATCAGTGTTTGTATGATAAAACACATGCAAACCTCCACTAAACCAGACAGGGAATCTGCCTGCTGGTTAATTAGCAGCTAGGCAATTGTTTGGCTAAATTTTACATGTTAGATTGTTATGTTGTTTTTTTGCCCATTCACATGTTCTAGAAAATCTCTGCATACAAAAAAAACAACATTTTTTATGTCAGGGTAATAGAACTGAGGAACAGTGTATCTGCAGGTTTCCTTCCCGCAATACACTTGAGAGTTTCTGTATTCAGCCACTAGAGGGCACTCTTACCCTTTTCATTTGATCCAGAGTAATAACGCCTGATTTCCACAGAGCTTCTAACAGGCCCAGCATCATTTTATACGTGGTGTCACCAGTTGCTTCCAGAACCATCAGCACTGCCTGTGGTAAGAAATGAGGTAAGAATAAAGGGCTGGAGTAAGAATAGGATTAGTGGTCTCCTTTTTGTAGGCTAGTCTGGTACCCCCTCCTTCCACCACACTTCCACTCCCCCATGCTGTCCAAAATGTACCCCTTTTTAAATGCATCTCATCAGCAAATGTATGGCAGTTAAAGAGACACTTAAGCAAACAAAAATGATATAATGAATTGGATGTGTAGTACAGATAATTACTAGAATATTAGTAGCAAAGAAAATATTTTCATATTTTTATTTTTGAGTTTGAGTAACATTGCAGCATTCTCTAATATTTGCAGTTTACACACTTCTCAGCAGTCTAAATGATTTTACAGAGCAGGCTAGTGAACGTTTGACCTGTCCTCTGCAGGGAAAAAAAAAAAAAGTGCCAGACACTTGAGATAAGCTCCAGAAGACAGCTCTATGTGACTTTGAAAGTCGTGGCGCTCAATGGCTCTTTTGCATAGATCCTAGGTTCTCAACATGTGGAATGCGCAGTACCCCAGGGGGTACTTCTGATGGTTCCAGGGGGTACTCTGGCTTCATATTCTTAACCAACAAAAAAATGTAGAGTTTTAGAAAATGATTAATCTTATTTTAACAACATCAAATTAGTGTTTTAGCTAATTAAAAGCAATAGAAAATGCTTGGAAATTGTTTAGAATCAATCATGTACTACAATTACATATATATTTGTCATGGGGTACTTGTGATAATGTTTACTATGCTGGGGGTACTTGGTGTGTATAAGGTTTTAAAAGGGGAACATACCAATAAAGTGTTCAGAAACATTGGCATAGATAACAACTGGAGTTTCTTAAAGAGGAGCTGTTAGGTATAAGGTCTCAGAGAAAATAAACACATATATCAGTAGCTAAAGATTGGCTGTACTTACATTACATATGCATTTCACTGTCCACGTTTGGATTTCACAGAATTTGTATATAGTATATGCAGAGATAGATGCTCCTGACAGCTCATGGCAGGCTCCATGTTTTTCTGTCAAATGTGTCGTCATGTCCTGCCTGCTTCCTGATCACAGATAAGCTCGTACTTGAACAACACAGTGTGCAGTGAATATTAATGAGCCATGTGGCTAGGAACAATAGCTGACTCCTGCAGTGTACTCTGCCCTGAGATTTATCAGTGCTATGCGCTGGACTGATTACAAGCTGCTGTAACGTCTCATTAGCAGCCGAGGGGAGGGCCCCAGAATGCTTTGCAGTAAAGTATGCGGCTTGCGTCCTCTTGGGTTTTAACAGCCTTGCTGATAAGCACACATCAAAGGTAACTGAGATTTTTATCTTCACTAATGGCTTTTGGGCTTCCTTCTAAACTGTTTAACACAGGAGAATAGAGGTTTAAATTAGCTTCTGCAGCCTGACAGTTACTCTTTAACTTCCTGTACTGGAAACACTATTAGACTTATGTCTCTGCTCCTAATGTTTTATTTCTTAGCAGTACTACACATACAAAGCATATCAATTTTCTTTTCGCTTCAGTGTCGCTTTAAGACTAGTGAAAATTATGTAATGAATAAAATAGATTTTTTCCAATATTCCCTCAAATTCTTTAGTCCGTGTTTGCCCACTGTAAGATAATTCTGCAATTTATCACAGATGGCAACATCTTTAGTCCTACCAAGTGATCGCTGTGGAATGTTCGAGAGATCTATGTACAGAGGGAGATACGGTTTGCTTGGCAATTAGGATGAGCCATTATTTCCCACAATGCAACGAGGTTCACAGACCGCAAACTGTCAAGACAATGGTCATGACATCACACAATATCAGCCATAAAGATGTCACGGATTATCTACTTGAGAAAAAAGGTAAAGATTTCTTGTAGGAAAGGGGGTATTCAGCTACTGATTGGGATGAATTTCAATCCCGGGTTAAGCTCCTCTTAAAGTGTGCTCCTGGCTGGTATTTCACAAATCAATGGATGACGAACAGTTAAAACATACCAAAGCGCTACACCAGTAACAAGTGTAGACAAATGCTTACTTCATAAACAAGTTCATGATGGAAATGAGGTACTTCCAGCTCCTGGAGGCAGCGTTCAGCTTCCGACACATCCCCAGACAAAATGTATTCTTTCAGCAGCATGTCAATCTAAACAGGAGCGAGACAAAAGCGAAACTATTACAAACCAAGCAGTACTACAGCCAGCACAAAGAATGGGCTGTGTATACAAACAATGGCAAAGTCTATGGGCCCCACTGTAACCTGTGAAAGTTTACGATGAAAGCAGTCCTCTCATGCCTGGTACACACAATGATATTTTCTGGAAGATTTACCTGCCAGATCAATTATTTCCAACATGTCCAATCTCAATTTTGATAGATTTTTGATTTTTTTTTATGGTTTTTCAATAGATTTTCATAGAACTGAACGAAAAGCAATCGAAACATTGATTAAAAAAAACTAACGGAAAAATCAAAAAAAAAAAAAAAAAAAATTGTATGGTGTTTACCTAGCATCACAGGTTCCACATGGGTGTGGGTCAGCCACTGGAGGACACAGATGCAGAATCCCTATTGAACTCCTCCTATCAGCGCCATGATGTAGGCCTAGCGCTGCACATCCACACTGCATTTCTGATGTAGTGATAGTTACCTCCTTAACCAGTTTTTTGACTGGCTGCTGTCCTCCGCCGCTACCCCAGACGCTGTCAATCTTTCTTCCACCTCTGCTCAGGCTTAGCAGAATGGTTGCTCGACTCAAGGCAGATCTAAAAAGATACAAAATAGGATGAATCTGTATGATTAATTAAAATATACAGCCTTGGGTGGTTTTAATTACACAATTAATATACGGTAAGGAGCACTAACTGCACCACATTCAGTTACAGACACATATACAGAATGTCGATACTGAAACTTCTGTTCTTTACCATGTACAGAACTACAGAAGATGTTGGCGCTATATAAATAAAAAATACAAATAATTAAATCATTGGTTTATCCAAAGTACATAAGAAGATGGCACCAGTCCATTCTAGGCTTTAAAGGACAACTGAAGTGACATGTGACATGTGACATGATGCGATAGACATGTATATGTACAGTGCAAAGCACTCAAATAACTAGGCCGTATTCCTTTTTTCTTTCTCTGCCTGAAAGAGTTAAACATCAGGTATGCAAGTGACAGTTTCTGTCCGGGTCAGAATACAGCATAACTCTCAGTGATAAGTAATTAAAGTCATAAAACACTTTCCTGTCAGTAAATAGCTGAGAGCAGGAAAGAGATAAAAAGGTCAACAATTTATACATTTAAGCTCTAGCGAAGTTGTGAAGGTGTCATTGAGCAGAGACAATGAAACGGTAAAAATTTAAAAACTAGTCTTAAATATAAAATAAAACTGTGGGATATCTAAAAAAGTCATTTTTAGGAGAAGGACGACAGATGCAATTGTTTTTCTCATCAGTTTATTTTCACCTCGGATGTTCACCTGTGTCGTCTGATGACTTTTAGTGCAACAAGATATCCATAGTAGGTGACTGGAGGACCAAACTTATCCATCTGTTGGTGTGCTCATGGTCTGATTATTCACTACTCATTAAAATGCACAGGAGCTTGGCGCCGCTTTAGCAGAAATGCTATAGTGCGCAGGGCACATAAGGGTTAATTGGGGGCAGGACCCCGAATAACATCTCCCTCCCAAGTTGCTAGAACTCAAGAGAGGGGAATAGTATGTAAAGTCACTGGGAACCGTTAAAAAAAAAAAAAAAAAAAAATACTTACCTAAGGAAAGGGAAGGCTCTGCGTCTTATAGAGCCTTCCAGCTCCTCTCCCGGTCCAGCGCAGGATCCCCCATAGCAGTATTCAACCAATTTGGTCAAATACTTCTGTGTCCACTGCTGAAGGGAGGCTTTGGGAGTCCTAATGCTCCTGAAGACGTGCCGCAACATACTGAGGTCGAGTAATCGCCCTCTCTCACACACACTCGTGCAAGCGCAGTATGGAACCACCTGTCTTTGGGAGGACTCGGCTCCCGAAGACTTCTGAAGTCCCCTGCGGTGGGAGATTCAAACGGAGGAGCTGCCGCAACAACGAGGGCACTGGGAGAGGAAAGGCTCTCTCGATTACCATTGACTTTAAAAATCGCCGGGTATTTGAGCGGCAGCAGGGTGAGCTGTCATTTGGCTCAGCCTGCGCCCAGCTCACCAGCAACGGGACATTTGATGCCCCTTCCACTGCGTATGGGCAGCTTTACATGGTGACCCTCCGTGTCAGAGTGTAGATAGTGAGGACTATGCTGTAATGCACAGCTTGTAGTTTGGCTCAATTTAATAACAGTAGGTAATAAAAGACAGGATACATACCGGGCGTGCTCGCAGTCCACAGTGCCTTTGTGACTCTCCATATAAGATCTATTCAGGATGCCGTCTCCCACTGCTCGGGCTATGAACTGACCCACCAGCTGCAATGACACCAAGAGATGCTCTGATTATTCCTATCAGGCGAAAGTGTACTTCCAGTTCTTCTAGAAAAAAAATAAAAGCTGTTGCTACGGAACGCTTAGGGGTGTAATAAGTCCCACTGCTCTCACGAACAACATTTGTAATTTATACTTAACAAAAATATGTTCCCCTTCAAACGCTTCTATGTCACCAACTTTCTCACTCAGTTCTGAGACCTGCACAATAATCCGAGAGGCAGAATACTTGAATGATGGGTCTAGAGAACTAGAAGGGTTTGCATGTATGTCCGAATGCACACCTTGTTTTACCATCCCCACTAAGGGCTCAAACACGGAAAAAAAAGCAGAAAAAAAAAGGCAAGCGTTTATGCTTTACAAGTAGTCCCCCATTAATAAACAATATATGGATAGATTCAGGTTAAGAACAAACTTACAGTCCCAAAGTCAAAACACTGTACCATCTCGGTCCCCTGTACCTCTATGTCCTCCAGTGCCTCCAGTGTCCCACTCTGTGTCACCTCTGCGTTCTCCCCCTCCCCCCCCCAAGTTTCACCTATCGCAGCAAAAATGTAATTTAACTGGCTTAAAAAATAATTCAATCAAACATTCTTTGAATGTATTAAAATCCATTTTCTACAAAAGAAAAAAAAAAAAATTGAGTTCTTCCCACAGAATCCAATTTTACATAATCGGCGAGTCATTTGTTAGTTCGGGACTACCTGTAGGCACCTCCCGATCAGAAGAGTCCTGCCAGTTCTTCACAGCTCGGTCCTGAGTACTCTGGCTCTAGCTTCCCAAATCTCTGATCTGTTTACCTGGCCATGCGATTCCCTTTCATGCCTGTCCTCTGTTAATTGTAGCAGACTTCCTTTGTTGTCTGCCAGCTCTGACCTCTGGCTAGAATCTTGGTATTAACTGAACTCTGCCTACCACGAACTTGGCTTGTCTTGACCTACGATTGACAACTCCCTGCCCTTGACCTCAGCTAGACTGACTGCCTTCTGATATCAACCTGCTACTCCCCTGCACCCTTTTAGTGGTACCCCAAGTTCTCGCCATCACTGGTGGGGCAATCCCAGGAGTTTCAACCTATGTGCAGCAGAGTAATCCATTGCCCACTAGGGGTGGCTGCCATCATCCCCTTCCAGGGTGCTCTGGTGACCTAAAGCCACACCCTGGGAGAGCCGATGCCTACCACCAGTGCATGGTTCAGCGCTATACCTTAAGATTCCCAACAGCAAGGGTGTGTCCTCTATTCAATCCTTCTCACCCAGATTGAACCTGGAGACATCCTCTGCCCCTCTCTACCCTTGGAATTGGCTAGGGTGCACAGTACAGCTTAGGCAGCAGCCTAACACAGGTGACGCTGCATTGTCCATTATCTTCTCGGTCACAGTGGCAGGGGGTAAGGATGCAGCTGCTGGACTGTGGGTTTGCTCCCACATATTAAGTGATTGGGTTCTGCAAGGTTGGAACTTGGAAGCACTCACAAATTCGGGATGGAGCGCCTTTCTCTTCTGCATTGGCCATTGGACTGACCCTGTCTGGTAATCTGCCAGACCCCTCTATGGACTCTGTCACAGGAGCCCTAGTGGCTGACCGCACTTAGCCTTCTAAACGGTGCCAGCGCACAGATCGTGCGAACTCTGGTCGCAGTCAATGCGCAGGAACCGTTAAGAATTAGCCGCAGACAACTCGGAAGGGAGCCTGTGAGACACGGGTGATTACAACTTCACCCACTGGTTCAGAGTAAACTGCCACCACCGCGGTTACCATGGGACCGTGGAGCCCACTAACTGACTGACTAGTCCTGCGAATAAAACGGTTAAACACACGGTATTCTGTCTAGCCAACAACAAACAGTAGCGTATCTTCAGAGACCCGGGATCAGTTCTGTGTGTGCTGATAAGCAGGGTAGCGGACAGTGAATGACTTGGAGAAAGTCGTTTATTCACGCAATATAATATATACAGACAATTATTAAAATCACAATTATTAAAACAGTAATAGCCAGTATAAAAAAATAAAAGAAGGGAGAAAAATACTTAGTTCCTGGAAAGATGTCCTTTTTGTGGGAAAATCAGAGTTCTGGGTTTCAATCTGAGTTCAGAGTTCAGACCAGGTGGATGCCAGCATATCCTCAAGCTGGCACCTGATGAGTTCAAGATGTTTCAGTGTGGAGGACACTGAGTTTGGCTCCTCTGCCATTCTTATGCCCCTGATTCAGTAGGAGGGAGTGAGGGCGGGCCCACACCCCCCCCTTAGAACATGAGATGAGTCCTCCCCTTGTCCTGGGGGCCAGAAATCATGCCTTAACCATATATGGGCTCTATCTCACAGAACCGTACAGGTCAGGGCAGATTTATTAATATTTTCAGGTCTGCCTCGATGTACCCAGCAGCCTGATACCAAACATGAGGGGTGGGACCCTTGTGGTATCAGCAGGGCACTTCCGAACTGCCTAACTGGCAGTCTTTCCCTCAGGATGGTCTGAAATTCCTTCAGAACCAGCGCCAGATAGGGTCAAGCCTGCTCTGTTAGTTTGGAGGGTCTGCCAGCCTGGCAACACAGAAAATATGATACATATAGCAGTTTATGGAATATGAGAGACCCCTGGGATTTATACCAGGTCATTCCCAGGCAAAGGCTCTTTGAAGTTGGCAGCAGCAAGCCACATGTCGGCTCCCTGCTGGGAAAAGGAGTCGGAGTGTCTGAGTTTCCTCACTCTAGATTGGTTCTGTCATGGTGCTTGTCACCTTATACCTGATGGATGGGCCATCAGCACAGCTTGAAGCCAGGGACTCTCTGGGCCCAGGCTCATTAGCATATCAAAAGAGCCATCCAGCCTGTAGGATGGTGCTCTCTCTCTGCTAAGAAAAGGACTTCAGCTGCCCCTACACACTCAACCCAGATTGTATCGATTTGAAGCGCAATCGATGCAGGGAATCGAGTGCGATCGCTTTTTCTTCATGGGCGGTTCCAGGACGCGTCTGCGGCCCCGCAACCGTCCGTGACAGACTCCTTTGTCCAAATAAGCATAACAGGGTGGGCAGTAAGACGCATACCTATAAAAATGGTGCATGATAAAAATAGCCCTGGAAACTGCTGGTAGTAGAATACTGGTAAAATTACAAATATTCTACTACTTAAAAGGGAACCTAAACTGAGAAGTATGGGGATTTTTCATCTTAATATAATACCAGTTGCCTGACTCTCCTGCTGATCCTGTGTCTAATACTTTTAACCACAGCCCCTCAACAAGCATGCAGATCAGGTGCTTTGACTGAAGTCAGAATGGATTAGCTGCATGCTTGTTTCAGGTGTCTGATTCAGTCACTACTTTGGTCAATGAGATTAGCAGGACTGCCAAGCAACTGGTATGGTTTAAAAGGAAACATCCATACCCCTCTCAGTTAAGGATCCCTTTAACTCCTAGTACCTAACCTTAATCAAACCCTCCTGGTGCCAATCCTTTGATGTAGGTTTACTTTAACTGCTCTGCGACCGCCTGCTCAGCGACTAACTGCTCTGCGACCGCCTAACACCGACGGGTGGTCACAGTGTGGCTCCCCCAGGACCGCCTAACGCCGACTGTTATCAAGTCCTGGGGGCTGAGATTAGCAGGGAACGCGCACATGCTCGATCATTCCCTGCCGAATCAGCCTGCCAGCTGCGACCAGATCCCACCAATAGAAAGATCTGTTGGTGGGCAGAAAAGGAAGTAGAATTAATTTAGCTGCTAAGTTGAATGGCCGAGTAATAAACTGCTAAAGCTGCAGAGTGCTGAATTGTTAAAAAAAAAAAAAATGCCTGTCACTAGGGGGTGGTATAAGCCTGTGGTGCTCAAGAGGTCAAAATCATACAGCTTTTTTGAGCTGGAGAATACTGGAGATCCAGCAGACCAGGACTGGATACTGACCACTATTCGGTAGCAAGCCTTACCTAGGCCACTGTGAGTCACGGTGAGAACTGCTGAAAGGATGACAAAATGCTTTGGATACATAGCAGGTATGAGTACTCTTTTGTCCTCTCATTATCTGGCGGAGCCGCACGTATTTTGATTGAGCCACACCTCGCTGACATTTTAAAAACCCTGAAGTGGAATTTCTTCTGTGCTCTGAAGCTGACAGACATCATAGCAACAGACCTGTGGTGCCCGGGGCGTGTCCAGGACGAGCTCCGGCAGCTCTTGAAGCAGCGTATTGAAAGAATCCTCCAGGTCCTCTGCGCTGAGCACCGTCCCGCACAGATCATGCAGCAGCTTGGATGTCATCTCCCGGTGGCTAGCCTTTCCTTCCAGCGCCAGGGAGACTGCCAGCACCGGTAGACCGCTCTTCATCTCTCCCAGGTTTAAATCCTTCAGCATCTCCTAAAAAAAAAAAAAACCAACCAAATGTCAGTGTGCTAAAAAGAAAAACAAAATCCTGTGAAATAATGAAAAATGTAAGTTCTTAAAGTGGATCAAAGATGAAAAACTATAATAAGTCACACACACACACACCTTAAACCGTGTATGATTATTTCTTCCTGTAATACAATGAGAGCAGCCATGTTGTGCTGGTCTTCATTACACACAGTCAAGCTCATCTGTATCTCCAGCTCTCAGCCTGTGAAAACTTCACTTCCCTCTCCTCCTCCCCTCTGCTTCTGAAATCTCTGGCTAGTAACACCTCCTCCTGCCCAGACTGAGCTTCCATAAGCCCTTGCTACTCAGAGTGCCAAGGCACTGGAGAAGCTGTGGGCAAGGTTTGTTTAGTTTATAGGGAATTAACCACTTCAGGATTATGCGTACGCTTAACTACGCCCCTGAATCCTGAAGTGGTTTCCATGGAAACGAGCGGCCGTTCCATGTCAGTTCACGGAGGGTGTCTCCGTGAACACCCTGCGAGCCGCCGATCGCAGCTCGCAGGGTAAATGTAAACACGCGGGGAAGATCTTCCCCGGTGTTTACATATATACGGCGCTGCGCAGCAGCAGCGCCGTAGAGGAGATCGGCGATCCCCGACCTCTGATTGGCCGGGGATCGCCGGCATCTGATAGGCTAAAGCCTATCCTATCCGGCGCAGGACGGCTTTCCGTTATGCGCCGCACACAGGGGACGGGAGAGGGAGGGAGGGAAGGAGGCAGAGGGAGGACTAGTGCTGCGGAGGGGGGCCTTGAGGAGCCCCCGCTAGGCACAGCAGCGCGGCGGCGATCAGACCCCCCCCAGCAGGACATCCCCCTAGTGAGGAAAAAAGGGGGGAGGTCTGATCGCCCTGCCTGATTTCTGATCTGTGCTGCGGGCTGAAGAGCCCCCGCAGCACAGATCAGCCAAACCACCCGGTATCCGGAAGTGGTTAAGAGTATTAAAGCAAAAACAAAAATTGTATTTGGCTTGAGGAATGCCCTATGAACTGTATGAAAGGAACACAATTATGCAATGAGTAAAAGCTTATCTCGGATCCACTTTAAAGCAGGTGATCTGGGGTTTAAAGAGAATCTGTATTGTTAAAATCGCACAAAAGTAAACATACCAGTGCGTTAGGGGACATCTCCTATTACCCTCTGTCACAATTTCGCCGCTCCTCGCCGCATTAAAAGTGGTTAAAAACAGTTTTAAAAAGTTTGTTTATAAACAAACAAAATGGCCACCAAAACAGGAAGTAGGTTGATGTACAGTATGTCCACACATAGAAAATACATCCATACACAAGCAGGCTGTATACACCCTTCCTTTTGAATCTCAAGAAATCATTGTGTGTTTCTTTCCCCCTGCAGTTCTCATGCACTGAAGTTTCAGGCTGCTCTTTTCTTCCTGCAAACAGCTTTGCCCTTGTCTGTAATTCTTCAGTATGTGAAAGCCCAGCCAGCTCAGAGGACAATTTATCCAGCTTGTAAAAGATAAGAGAGAGAAGAGAGAAGCTGCTCTAATCCTAAATAATACACAGGCAGTGTGCAGAGAGGGGCCAGGAAGGGGGAGTTCATAGCAGAAGCACAACACTGAAGAACTTGGCAGCCTTCCAAACACAGGCCGACAAGTCTGACAGGGGAAAGATACATTGATTTATTACAGAGACTGTGATAGCAGAAAGTGCTGCAGTAAGCTAGAACACATTAGAAAAGCTTTTGGAACTTGTAGGATGATAAAAAACAGGATGCAATTTTTGTTACGGAGTCTCTTTAAAGCTTTTTTTTTTTGTAGTTTTATAAGAATTTTTATTCAGATTACAGACTAACCAGCAAGCTCATGGTGAACCAGAACTCAATGGAGTGTGTAAGGGGCTACAATGGACCAAAAAGCCCTCTTACTAAAATGCAACGGAAAACAAAAGTTTGCTTTCTTATAAACAGAAACTATTTGTGATAATTCAGGTCGGAGTGAGCTCCAAGAGGTCTCCCACAAAGCATCACTGCTAAAATATGCAAATCAACCATTGTTCTTAGAAGCTAAACACACCTCCAGATCCATGCACTGATTAGGATCACCAATTCGAAACAGTCTGTATGCATGTTGATTATGGCTCTGTACAAATAACAAGCTGACACATCATTGCATTCCAGAGAATCTGGAGGTGTGTTTAGCTTCTAAGGACGACAATGGTTAATTTGCATATTTCAGCAGTGATGCATTGTAGTAGACATCTCGGAGCTCACTCCAACCTGAATTATCGCAAATACTTGTTTTGAGGAAAACACAAATGTTTGTAATCTGAATAAACAAGTGTTGGTTTTTTTTCTTGTTTTTTTTTTAATAGCTTTTGCCAATCACAATGTTTCAAATCAAGAAGAATAACATTGAACAATCTGTTTACATCACCACAGTTGTAGAAAATCATCAGCTGTTATAGAACTAAACTACAGTAAGCACAGACTTCTCGCTCTGCATTTTTACCATAAAGAAAAAAAAAAAAACTTTAGGTAACATACTAGGTCTCCATAATCCTAAAGTTAAGTACAATAAGCCACAACAAACCCAGTGGTCTGGGTTTAAATTTCATCCCCGACTTACAAACGACCGCAAACGGACCAAAAATGTAAAATTTGAGTCTGTGGGAACAAGTCAAAACATATTTTTCAAAAAGACCTTGTAGATTAGCAACATTTTAAAATCTATTTTTCTCAAAGAAAGAGGGGGACAAAGGTGACAAAAGGGGATACTGCAGGCACTGGGGGCATAGAGGAAGCACAGTGTTTTGACAAAGAGAAACCATTACCAAGAATTGAACTTCATCCCAATCAGTAGCTGATACCCCCTTTTACATGAGAAATCTATTCCTTTTCACAAACGGATCATCCTGGGGCTCTGTATGGCTGTGGTTGTGGTGAAACCCCTCCCACAGGAAACTGTGAAGACCATGGTCCTAGCAGTTTCTGGTCTGTGAGCCTCATTGCATTGTGGGAAATAGCTGTTTGCCAAAAAAAGCAAGCAGCAGCTACTTCCACTGACCTCACCTGCCAGCAGTAAAATTGTCACCATGTGATAAATGTCAGAATGTAAATCAGGGAGAGTAAAGCTTTTACAATGGGCAAACACTGACTATATCATTTATACATAATTATAGTAGAAACAAAGCACTTTTTTATATGATTTTCACTGGAGTTCCTCTTTAAAAACAGATTCAGGTTAAGAACAAACATACAGTCCCTATATTGTTCATGAACCGGGGACTACCTGTATACAGTCCCCCCCTATTTTTCCAAGGCACCACTGTAATGACGAACATTTGTTAATCATGGTAATGGAAACCGTGATAATAGCGAGTGCACAGCTTTCATAAATAAGAGCCATGTTTCACGCCAGCAATAAAGATAACGAAAAGGGGATACAAATATAAATACATTAATAGATGGCAGGACAAAAGTTGAGCATTTAATGAAGTCAATTCATCAGGTTCATTACACAAGTGTGGGTGGTTATCTGCAGCGACAGGGAGCCCACGTAGGCAGCTTAAATATTTGCTCTGTAATCATATCAGCTGACCGGGTGCAACATATAGAATTCTTCCCTGCAGCAGCTGTTTGCTTCCTGCATTGGGAGCTGGGTCAGGCCAGGCACAGTGAGAGAGGCAACAGCTGGCAGGAGTGCCAGGCCCAAATGTGTGCAGGGAACAGCTGGCAGGAGTGCCAGCCCCAAATGTGTGCAGGGAAAGTCGTGTGCTCAGGAATGCACGACTACACCCCACCGGGAATTGTTCACTGGCAGATAAGAGACCTTTCCTTCCTTCTCTGCCTGTAATATACCTCAGTGCACAAGGCACAGGGGAACTCTTTTTGTACTGCTCTGCCTTCCCTACAGGATATAAAATGTCATTATGACAAGCATCAAATTAACAGCTTACAAGAAATTGAACAAAGCCCAGCAGCAGTCCATTAAATACAGTCAATGTTTACAATGCCTATCCCAGAGGATAAGCTGCAGAAAAGGCAGAGGAGCGGAGAGAGGACTAAAAAACAGCAGAGGGAGAAACAGAGACAAGTGAAAGCAGTAGAAGTGAAAGCAGCAGGAAAGAGAGAGGAAAAAAAATATAAAAGTCCCATGCAAGGAAATCCCAGGCAGGCTAGCAGTGAGATGGAGAGGGGCAAAGAGTAAGAGAGAAAGAAAGCAAGGGGGAGAGGGAAAAGAGACAGACACACAAGATTTATATCTTCCTTTCCCCTCTTGGAGCCTTAGTGCATACAAGCCCCAGACAGGGAAATCCCAGGTAGGCCAGCAGTTAGATGGAGTGGAAAAATAACAGGGGGTGAACAGGCAAGAAGTGCCACTGACAGAGGGGGCATAAATTAACTCCAAAACGTAAAAATGTCAGACTTTAACCATTATACCTCTATCTCACCTCCAAAACTCGCACCTCCCTTTCATGTCCTGATTCCTACTTGCTTTGCCAATGCCTGTATCAGGGGACACTAGGCATAGGCAGTACAGGCCATTGCCTGGAGTACCATTGATCCTGGGGGCGCAATGTTGTTGGATTAAGCCACGCCCCCCTGGCCAAAGCCCCACCCCACGGGTGTTCTATTACTTGCTTCTGCTGCATCTGCTTAGCACAAGTTGCAGGCAGCTGCCACTGTGTCCTTCTGTGCCTTGTACATCCTTTTACCCCCCTTTGTGCCTCCTGCTGTCCCTTTTGTGTCTCCTTCTGTTCCCTTGTGCCTCCTTCAGTCCCTTGTGCCATATGTGACCCAGTTTGTCCTTTCTCCCTTTATGCCTCCTGTCTCCCTTTGTGCCTCCTTCAGTCCCCCTGTGCCACCTCTGCCTCCTTCTGTGCCCCTTTGTGCCTTCTTCTGTCTCCCTGTGCCATATTAGGTCCCTTGTGCCTTTCTTTGTCCCCCTGTGCTACCTCTGCCCCTGTTCCTCCTTCAGTCCCACTCTGCCTCCTTCTGTCCTAATGTGCCTTATTCTGTCTCCATGTGCCTCTTCAGTTCCCATGTGCTACCTCTGCCCCCTGCGCCTTCCTCTGTCCCCCTGTGCCCCTTTGTGCCTTCTATCTTCTGTGGCTCTGTCTGTCCCCCTCTGTCTCCCTGTGCTTCCTTACACCCCCCTCTGCCTTTTTCTGTCACCCTTTTGTGCCTCCTACTGTCTCCCTGTGCCTCCCTTAATATTTTTTTTCTGTCCCCCATTGTGCCTCCTTATTTCCTCCTGTGCCTTCTTTTGTCCCACTTTGTGCCTCAACCTGACCCACTTTGTGCCTCAACCTGACCCACTTTGTGTCTGCCCCCCTTTGTGTAATTTCTGGTGAAACACTGCCACATTATGATTATTTTCTGGTTAAAAATTGCCGCATTATGATTATTTTCTGGTGAAACGTTGCTGCATTATGATTATTTTCTAGTGGGGGGGGGCTCACGTTTTCTCGCCTGGAGTGACAAAACGGCCAGAAGCACCCCTGGCCTCTATGCATCTTGGTCATGCCAATAAAGCAATTTTTTTATTTGAGACAGAGCAAGAGAGTAACTAGGATGAGAAGAGGCAGGAGAAAAGGGGGAAAAAAAAAATGGGTAGGAGGAGAGATAAAATGAGAACACGGATTCAGGAATGTAATAGCACCCAGTATGGATAGCTTTTAAGTTTGAACAGAGTCCTAAAGTTACTGGTCTGCCATCTTTAGTAGCAGAAATGGAGGGGCATAAACCACGTGCAGCAGGTTACTAAATTTGGTTTCTCGCGTTCTTCGTTTCACAGTTAGGGCTGTTTTACACTACGCAGTTTTCTGTGTTTTGCAATAATTTCTAATCGCTTAGAAATTGCAAGACACAAGAGCTACATTAATAAACCAGGGTACATGCTTGAACTTGTGCGATCTGACTTTGCGTAACTGTAGTCACCGTCCATATTTTGAATGTTTGCGCTCTTGTTCCTAGAATCCAATGAAAATGCAATTGCAGACAAATAAAATTGTAAATAGCAATGTAATAACACTGCATTTGCAATTATGATTTGCGGTGTAAAAGAGCTCTTAAGCTGGCCATTAACTGTTAGACACGGCCAACAGATAGACCCTTCTCCCATCATTATCTGATCAGAGAGGGATATACCTACACGATTTCAGCATGAAATCTTTGAAAATCTGTGTGACTGCCAGGTCTACCCGCCTACCCAAACCAACCCCCCGCCCATCTCTCTCGTCTCCGGGCAGATGTGTGACAAGAGGACAGACACTAGGAACACCATGGCATACGTGACCACTAGAGGCCTCTCGTGTTTCAGTTGCATGACACAGGCGCCCAGGGACATGGAAGTGAAGAGAGAAGTAGCCAGTGGAGAGTAGACACTGGAATCGCGCTATGAGCACTTGATTAGAAGCTCCACTGCTTTGTTGATCTGCCGACTTTGAAAACCCTAGAGAAGGGCCAACATTGAAACCCACTAGAGACGGACAACCAATCTAATGAAAATTTTCCATCTGGGGTGATAGATGGAATTTTAATTCAATTTTAACCAAAAATCGGTTTGGAATTTGTTTGAGTTATCAATATCTAGCAAATTCCAATGATCAAATCAACCTGATATTAATAAAAACAATTCGACTAATGTATGGCCCGCTGTACACAGCAACTAGAATGATTCGGGAAAATTTGAAAACAATCTGAGCAGATGGTGAGCGGATCCTCTCCTCTCTGCTACAGAAACAGGACAGAGCAGCAGGCGGATTCCAGGAAGAAACCAGATATATAACGAACAAAAGCATATAACTGGCCAGGACTATAAAAATAACCAGGAGGAAAAAAAAACATGAGACTAGGGGGAATTGGGGATTGTCATCCTTTGAGAAGCCTCAAGGCTCCAGATCTACAGTATGTATGAAATGTATTTCAGGTTATGTTACAAACCAGGCCTGCTGTGTCTGCTTGTCAGTAGCGGTTGTTCCCATCTCATTGAGGGAGCTCTATTTATACTTTACATCTTTCCCTGACTAGCAATACCCTCTGCTCAACCCTCCCATCCCCATTGTGGTAATAGTCGAATATCACTTGTGCTACTTGCATTAATAACAGGTTATCGCCGGCTGCCTGTGAGGTCACTGCCTTCCTTGTCACACAGGTAGTACAACTAAACTGAAGCAGAGGTACTGGGAAACACCCTCCAAGGTTATATCACTGAGCTTCTTATTTACCAGCAGAGTAACCCCACCCCTCTCATGCTGCAGATCATTGACAGGGAACTCTGTGACAACTGCACTACTCTTTAGCCAATTCTAATAATTAAACAGTTTACTGGACGGATTCACTTTGCCAGTATATGTAATGATGCAGTGCAATTTTACGTCAGCCATGTGCAGGTCAGGAATCCCCAGTTACAATGCATGACTGATTTTGCACTACTTGGGAGATTAGGAGTACACACACACACACACACACACACACACACACAGAACAATGTGCTCCAGCATAGCTGTCTCTGCACTACAATGCTCTTCTGGCTTTCCCACTATGCCTCACCCCTCAAGCACAACACAGAATGGGGGAAGCACAAAGGATGAGGGAGCACAAACGAGAGCACAGGACCAAAGGAAGAAACGGGACATGGGGAGCACACAGGACGGGTGGTGCACAGGACGGGGCGTTTGGGGGAGGGGGGGGGACAGGAGGAAGCTGGGTTGGTAACAGTGGGCCTTGGGTGTTAAAATGTCCAAATCCAGCCCTTCACTCTGAATTATACAGATATCTGTGATCTGCAGTTCGGTCTAATCACTCACTACTCTTCTCTGCAGTTACTTCCTGCTCCTGTTTGTAAAGCAGGGAAAGGGGAGGGAGGGAAGGGGGCATACACTAGAAGGTCAGCACAGAACACCAATTGGGATGGATAGTGCAGACCTGATCTACAAGTCATGTAAAAGTACAGCCATCATACAAGGATGTAGAGATATTAAAGCTTATGCACAGTGTATAGGCGGCTTTAGAATGGAAACACTTGTAAACACACAGCCAGGAGACCCCTCATATCTGTTCATAGGAGCCACTTCTGTAATATATTATAACATTATTGCTATTCTTTAACACACATTTTGTTTTTTTCCTTTTTCTAAGGCCCCTTTCACACTGGCGCGTTGCGTTAGCCAATTTGGCAGCAGGCCAACGCTACTTCAATGAAAGTGTATGGGGCATTTCATACCTAGTGTGGTGCGATGCGTTGCGCCGGAAGTGCCCGATCCAACGCAAGAACAACATTGCATTATCGGGCAACTTGTGCGGCAAGCCGGAAGTCATGCAAGTCTATGGTGACACAGTTTTTCTCTTCCAATACACTTCCGCACTATTCAAATTTCGGCCTCAGGAAGTGAGCGCTAGAGAGCCTCACTTCCTGTTCCTGTCAGCCTAAAATGGAGATTACCGCGCATTGCCACAGTTATCTAAGGGCTTTTTTGGCATTGCGATGCTTTGCGATTAGCCTATCGCACCGCAAATGCAGGTTAAGAGTGTGAAATCAGCTGGAATTTGACATCAGCTAATCAAAAGGTTTTAACAAAAACCAGCTCTGCCATAGAGTGCTGCACATCATCAGGTGGGAATGAGTACCCAGAAATGGGCCTTACATTCTTCTGTTACTGCTGCACACTATACTCCCTCCTTTGCCAGGATTTCAGTTCACACCTCGCCACCTTTCACATCTATGTTGGTTTAGTTGCCTCAAACAGAACAACTAACAATTTTATGTTGAAGAAAAAAAAGCAAACAGTGAAGACTTGGCAGCCTAGAGCAACTGATCAGATGATATTTTCCACCATTAGCTGAAGAAAGCAAACATCAGTCAATGACCAACAATGTACTATTTGCTCTCATTTGTTCTGTGAATTGAAGATTCTAGTTAAACCTCTCACAGCTCTGAGCAAAGAACATACAGGAGTAAGCTTGGTTGGACAGAGCACAAAAGCTGCAATGGAGTAGAATTGCAAGGGGTATCCCTTTATTGCCACTCATGAGGTATCATAGTAGTTTAAAGGGAACCTAAAGCTAAAACAACATGCCCCTGGGGGTACATACCTCGGGAGGGGGAAACCTTTGGATCCTAAAAAGGCTTCCCTGGTCCCCCTACACAATCTCCTAGCAGTTGGACCCCCAAAAGTCTGCATGTTGTCGCTTGTTGGTGCCTCACCCATGCACACTAGATGCTCTGGTCAGATGAGACCAAAATGGAACTTTTTGGCCAAAATGCAAACTGCTATGTGTGGCAGAAAACTAACACTGCACATCACTCTGAACACACAATCCCCACTGTCAAATATGGTGGTGGCAGCATCATGCTCGGGGGGTGCATCTCTTTAGCAGGGACAGGGAAGCTGGTCAGAGTTGATGGGAAGATGGATGGAGCCAAATACAGGGCAAACTTGAAAGAAAACCTCTTGGAGACTGCAAAAGACACAAGACTGGGGCGGAGGTTCACCTTCCAGCAGGACAATGACCCTAAACATAAAGCCAGGGCAACAATGGAATCTTTTAAAACAAAACATATCTAGGTGTTAGAATGGCCCAGTCCAATTGCAGATCTAAATCCAATCGAGAATCTGTGGCAAGATCTGAAAACTGCTGTTCACAAACGCTGTCCATCTAATCTGACTGAGCTGGAGCTGTTTTGCAAAGAAGAATGGGCAAGGATTTCAGTCTCTAGATGTGCAAAGCTGGTGGAGACATATCCTAAAAGACTGGCAGCTGTAATTGCAGCAAAAGGTGGTTCTACAAAGTATTGACTCAGGGGGCCGAATAATTACGCACACCCACTTTGCAGTTATTGATTTGTAAAAAATGTTTGGAATTATGTATGATTTTCGATCCACTTCTCACATGTACACCACTTTGTATTGGTCTTTCATGTGGAATTCCAATAAAATTGATACATGTTTGTGGCAGTAATGTGACAAAATGTGGAAAACTTCAAGGGGGCCAAATACTTTTGCAACCCACTGTATATATGATAGAGAGAGATATACACTTATACATATATACATACACACACTCTCTCTCTCAGGGCTGGGAGACCCCGGTACTTCCAAGGAGGCCCTCGTAGATGCAGCCAGCGGGAAATGTGAATGGAGGCCCAGCGGTCGAAGCAGGGGACCAAGAAGACTAAGGGATGCAGAGCCTTCCCTTCTCTAATGCTGGGCATACACGGCTCGTTTTTGCGCCGGTATCGAGCCGGCGCGTCACCGCTCGGCCGCACGTGTGCGCAGATTGATTCCCGCTCGTCCCCAGGGGCGCTTCCTAATCAGCGCTTCGCTTTTTCTATTGTTCTGCCCGCCAGTATCGAGCACGGAATCGATCCGGCGGGCAATCGGACCTGTCGGAAATTAATCGAGCCATCAGCGGCTCGATTGATAATAAGTATCAAGCCATGTATGCCCAGCATTAGGGGAGTTTCTAACTTATTTTTTGCAGGGGGGGGGGGGGGGGGAGGCTAGGGTGTTCTTCACAGTTATCCTTTAAAAACTGTGCACGAGTAATTTTAATTTTTTTTCAAAACACTTTCCTTGGACAGTGTTCTCCCCAGGCTCTTTTAGCCGGGTGCTCCACCCGGTAAATTTTGATGAGCAACCGGCTGTCATCAGCTCACCTCCTCCTATGCTGCAAGCAGAGCTGCACACAAAAGCACTGGCCCTGCATTCCCTCATATCACCCCACCCGGTTATTTTTTCATGCTACCGAGCTACTATTTCATGGCACCCGGCTGTAAAAATATTATGGGGAGAACACTGTTGGAGTTCCTCTAAATTTCCATGATGCCCTTAAGTCTATAATTAGAAAAGGAAAAAATATAACTTACGGCTACTTCGGTTGTGTCGCCATGTTCGAAATACTCCTGCACGATTGGCGTGACAGACTTTTCAAATGCCTTTTCATCCAGGGGAAGCACGGTTGTCTCGTAAACACAGTTCGCCTATGAAAATTCACACAAAGGGAAAAAATGCGTGATCAGCAAATGTGCCGGGGCAAACAAAACACAACGATGTCCTCTCGCTCACACCGCTGAACGATTAAACATGAAATAATAGAGAGCTCAATCCCTTCAGCACTGGCACGAGGATCTGCAGAGCACAACAAAATGTGGAGGGGAAAAAAAAATAATAATAATAAAAAGCCACATTGACAATAGGGGTCAGGAGATGTGCCAGGAAAAACAGGCAGTATGCCCTGTAAATAAGCGATTTATCTCTGCCGGCATAGGCACCGGGGGAACCTCAGGTTAGCAAGTTTTAATCAGTTAATTATTGATTACATTAATTGTGCATTTCAAAGTTGTAATTAGTTCCATAACATCTTTCACAATCTTTCCTCTCTGCAATGAAGCATTCGAACAGAGAGAGCAGCTGGCAGCTACATTTGAAAATTAAAAGCCGTTTGCTGTGAAACTGGACGAGACCTGAGGAATATAAACTGCAGATGACTTCTGATTACAAAATCCTGCATCACACGCTACAGCATGTAGTCCTGGGTGTAGTCATGCGGAAAAAAATTGGTTTAAAGTACTTCTGTTGCCAAAAGTTCAGGAAGAAGCCACCCATTGTCAAGAGGAGTCCCCTCCCTTTGACCTTTCATGCCTTCCCATTGGTCCTGTGATGAATGGCTTCACTGACCAATAGGGAAGTTCAGAAGCTTAGATTTGTTTACTTTCAGTTCCCCTTCCATCTGCACCCATCTCTGAGATTTTAAAAACATGCGTTTTTGTTTTATCTGTGGATATTCTGATAATGCAGGTTTACCATTAAGTCTTAAATGACTCACAAGGTGACAGGATGAGATAGACATGTGTATGTACAGTGCCTAGCACACAAATAACTAGGCGGTGTTCCTTTTTTCTTTCTCTGCTTGAAAAATTAAAAATCAGGTATGTAAGTAGCAGTTCCTGTCCGGGTCGGACAGTTCATATATTTTAGCCCTGGCATACTTAAATTAATGCGTCATTGAGAAAATGCCATGAAACAGTAAAAGCTTAAAAAGTGGATTTAAATATAAAATAAAACTGTGGAATAACTTTAAAAAAGTCATTTTTAGAAGGGAGGAGGACAGATACAATTGTTAATCTCCGGTTTTTTTTTCGCCTCGGATGTCCTTTAAGTTTAGATTTTGTTTTTCAGGGTCTCTTTAAAAAAACATTAGAAAAAAAAAATATTCAAATTAGACAGAAGCTTAAAAAGAACCTGAACTTAAAATAAAAAGTAAAAATAACCATACACAGGTCATACTTACCTCCTGTGTAGTCTACTCAATCTCTTTCTCCTCTCCTGTGTCTCATTTGTCCACTGTGATCAATGGAATTCTCCGTCCTCCATTTTTAAAAATGGTCATTACCCCATAATAGCTTCCTGGTCAGCACACTGCTAATATATCACCCCACTTGAGTTCTAGGGAAACATGGACATTGCCTTGCACATTCAGTTGTAACTGAAAGCTGCTGATAGAACTGAAACATACCAGTTGCTGTCAGTTATATGACAAAGTGATCCCTTCCAGTTCTGACAAGATTTTAAGAAGAAAATGGTGAGCTTCTGAGAGGAACGAACGGTGAGGTTAGTATGTAATATTCATTTGCAGCTACATCATGTGTTTATTTTAAATAATTTTACTCACTTCAGGTTCCCTTTAAAGGGGTTCTGTGGGCCATTTTAAAAAAAACAAAAACTGACACTTACCTAGGGCTTCTACCGGCCCCCTGCAGATAACCTGTCCCGCGCCGTCACTTAAGAATGAAGATGAATGCAACTGCAATGTTTTCTCGTACTGCGCCTGCGCAGGAAGCTCCCAGAGACTTGAGTGGGAGCACATTCGTCTAATTAGACAAAACTGTGTGCTCAGCAAGCAGTTGCCAGGCAGCAGTGAGCAGTTGCGCAAAAGGTGGATCAGCGCAACACCAGGGCGCCTCCGAACGGCCTCCAGAGATGCGCTGAGCCCCCCCAGGAACTACAAACGCACCTTGAACCCAAACAGAAGCTCTTCATATACACCAAAAGCATGGCTGTTAAGTGGGAGCAGCTGACCAAAAACGAATTAAATTAGTACATAGCAAGGAAATGAGCAGCGCTACTTAAAAACAGACTAGTGCCTACCTGCAAAAGAGTGCAAGCCCCACTTGTGGGGTCGAATACACACCGAGCATACACATGACCTGTCTACCACTGGACTGGAGGATGTTGGTTTCCTGTAACAGCTTGCATGCAACCTATTAAGTACTCGTCCCTCCCACTGCGAAGAAGCAGTGAGCAGTTACCAGGCAGCAGCAAGCAACTGCTTGACAGTCTTCTCACTTCCTTTCAACTGCTCGTGGAAAAAAGAGCCCTAAAGGTGGCCACACAGCTAGCGATTTTGCTTCAATCGACAAAGCGATCAACTTTATTGGGCGATTGAGGTCAGTATGGTTCAACAGTCGATCAACTAGAGGCTCGCACACTAGTGATATTCTATTGGAGTCTCCTTCACTAATCTGACAGGGTTGTGCCTCCATGCTCTGAATGCTAAAACTGATATAGTGTCAAATGACATGTGAACAGTAGCCGATTCCTGTTTGATCGACCAATATTTTCCATCCTGCTCAACTGACGAAGTTAGTCTATTCAGCATGATATCAGCCATTTTCATCGACTGGGCATACTGGAGCACACTCAATTCGATAAAATGATTGAATTGAATGGTTAATCGTACAGCCAAAGAAGTATGACTGTGTTAAAGGACACCCGAGGCGAAGGTAAAATAATGAAAAACGATTGTATCGATCTACCTTCTCCTAAAAATGACTTCAGATATTCCACAGTTTTATTTTATGTTTAAATATACTTTTTAGGTTTTAACTGTTTTATTGTTTTTGCTCAATGGCACATTCATTGAAGTATGCCAGAGCTAAAATCTATGAACAATTGACCTTTTTATCTCTTTCCTGCTCTCAGAAGCCATTTTCTGCTAGGAAAGTGTTTTATAGTTGGAATTTCTTATCAGTGAGGGTCACACTGTAGTCACTTCCTGTCTGAGTCAGGACTGAGTCAACCACTTACATACCTGATATTTTTATATAGTTATTAGTGTGTCTGGCACTGTACATACCCATGTCTATCTCATGTTACACATCACTTCAGGTATCCTTTAACGCTTCTCTTTACTGCTAACACTAAACTGATGATAAAGCACTTTTCTATGGGCAACCTTTGCATCAGATCAAGAAAAAAAAATTGAATAAGGATTCTGCCCAGCTGCTGTGCATAACTATTACTCCAAAACACAGGTAACTGTTCATTCTTTGCAACATGTATTGAGCACAGGTTTGCTTTAAAGCAGGCCTAAACTGAAATCCTAAAATGTCATTATGTCCACGCCTCAGCCAATCGTTCACCAATTCATAACCAAGTGTTTTGTCCTTGATACAGTCAGAGGCCTAGTGAATAGCACCATATTGTGGATGGTACTTGTAGCTGCCCACGCTCCAGCCCCTCCATCCTCCTTGTCCCAGCAAAGAGTAAAGTCAGGTGTGCCAACCCCCAAAAAAAAAAAAAAGTTTTCCATATGTCGCCTCTCAAGCCCATCAGGGCAGGCTCTAGAAGCCATATGCAGTGAAACCTATAGACACCAGGGGCCATATGCAATTCACTTTTTCTCCCTAGGTTTTCTCCTAGGGTATAATTTTTCATCTTCTATTTAAAATAACTGTCCAGTACTTTTCAACTGAAAAAGTACCAAAAACTAGTTGAAAAAGTACTATCAAAATTATTTTGAATATTTTCTTGCTTTCTGGTGGCTTAAAGGGCATTTTGTTGACAAGTTTGCAAAAAATCACTTAGGTGAAGACTCAGGAGAAAAAGTTAATTGCATATGACCCCAGGTTCCAGTAGACAATGTTTTAGTTACACTTTAGCGCATGCGCCAGGGCTGGATTTACCATAAGGCACGTGCCCTACAGGGGCCGGATGATGGAAAGGCGGCTCACTCCCCTCCCTGAGCGCCTTCCTCCCTCCCTCCCATGCAGAACCCTGATGGTTACTCACCCTGCTCTTGGCATTCCAATGACAAAATCTCCCTTCAGTCAGGGTTAACTCTAGTTAGTTACTTAATACCGAGGTTCCTCTAGCTACCTAATAATTGAGGGCACCTCTAGCTACTTAGCATAGCCAGGAGTACCCTCAATATTAACGGGCACATGTAGCTACCTATGATGGGCAAGGGAAGTAAGGGAAGAAGGCCAGCACACTTGTGGTGCAGTTTGGTAGGGGTTGGTAGGTTAATGGAGGGCAAAGTCTAAGGTGCCAGAACATCCGTGCATATAGGCTACTGTGAGGTAAATCCGGGCTTGGCGCGCGCACACATGCTTTATAGAATAAGAACCTTTTCTAAAGTGGTCATGTGACTGCCACTCTATACTCATGCTAAGACTATCCCATAACTAGAACTGGGCTCCACACAACTTGGGTTAACTACACAGCACCTCCCATACCTTGCACGGCCTCAAACAACTGATCTAAGTACAGTATTGATAAATACAAATAGTTTACAGTGGGAAAATCCTCCTAGAGTCATAATAACCTATTTTTTTATTCAAGCCAAACAAAATAGCAATTTATAGCTGTACTCTTTTCTTGTGTGTATTAAATACATTTTACACCAGATGGATTTCCCCAATGCAGACGGTTTGCATTGCCTGTATTGCTCCATTCCAATGTTTAGGCAAGGATTGTAGCTGTGCAAGCTTCCAGCACTACTTTTGCTAGAAGTATTAGAACATAGGTAATACTGAAAAAAGCCCACCAAAGAGCCAGAAAAAAAATGTATCTTTGGGGAGAAAATGTAATATTCATATCACCAAGAAGGCTCCCTCTGGTATTTTGTCCTCTTTGTTCCTAAGTAACTTGTCCACTGAAGAGAGATGATATGACTATAGTAGCCAATAAACTACATTTTCAGGTCCTGGGACTGGCAAGTGGGCAGCAGCCCTTTCTATTAAAACCTCCCCTATACCTGATGAGAACTGGGGGGGGGGGGGATCTACACTGGGGTCACAGAGGTGTTCAGGACAAAGGACTTGTCAAGGGAACAGAGGGAGCCTTCCTGGGTATGCATGTCATTTTCTGCCAAGCTTTCTCTGTTCACTTCAGCTTGCTGGTTCTACACAGGGAGAAATCATTCTGTAACAGTTTATAGCACAATAGGAGCAGATTGGGAACTGCGCTTTTACTCTACAAGTTTCTTCCTCCATGTGTGATTTGCATTGAGACAGGATGATTTACTTACAAGTAGAATTAGCAGGCTTAGGTGGGCAGAGAAACCCAGGCTACAGTTAATATCCCATCAGCAGAGCCAACCAATTTTTTCTTTCAAAACCACAATAGCAAATCCTAGTTTTATTTCTGCTTTTGCTGTGTTTATCTTTTTCTTACTAACTATAAGAACTTCTGAACCCACACTGCCAACGCAAGTCTTACTTATTCCTCAAACGGATCTTCAAAAAGAACGAAATCTAAAAACTGATTTTAATTCAAAAGACACCCCAGACATTGCATGACAGTAAAAGAGGTCAGAATATCTTCTGCTTAATTGGGGGGGGGGGGGGGGAGGGGGGGGCCATGAAAAGGTCACCTTCCCAAAATCACTCACATTTCACATTTCAGGGTTTTGGTGAGATACTAGAGAACTGAAGCTGAGGTGTACAGAGAGGATATGAAAGTGGCTATTGATGACCTCACTCTTAGTAATGGTTAGCTGCCTAGGTGTCATGATTTTGGTACTTTCTGGAATAGCAAGAAGCCAAATTACTCTCTTCATCTAAGATCCCCAAGGCTGGAAATCGCTGGGGACTTACCTGATCATCATAGTTGGGATCTTTGACATCAACTTCTTCTACATCATACACTTGGCCTGGTGGGCCCCATACTCCCTTTCCACCAGCTCCGCCTAAACAGACCAGAAGATTGTCACAATAACTTTGAGGCATTTAGAGGGTATGACTGTAAATTTAATAGCAGCAGGTGTATAGTAAACCAGCGCTGGATTTACACATGTCTTAACAAGAACGTAAAGGAATTAGTTAACTGTCTGTAATGGATTTATGCAGCATATCTTTTCTTAAAGTGTACCTGAGCCGAAGCTTGGGTAAAAAATGAGATAGTTACCTCATGAGATTGGTGACAAGGCATTGTCACCAGTCATATTATGGCTGCGCGCCTCCTCTTCAATCAGCGTGGCTACGCAATAGCCGTATGAGCATTCCTGCACATGCGCAATAAGCCGGAGCCGCTTGTGTACGAGTGCCACTGTGCTTGCAAGGCTACTGCACGGCCGCGCATGTATCTGACATGGACAAGAGAGGGCATCAGAGCATGGAGGGAAGCCTCAATAGAATCCCGAGGCTTCCCTGTTTAGGTAAATATCTCATTCTAAACCCGAGCTTTGGAGGAGGTTAAAGGGAACCCGAGCCAGAGTCAGGCTTGGGATGGAAATCTGCAGCTCAGAGCGGTAAGCCCATGTCTGAGTGAGTTAATATGCAGAACTCTCTGTGGTATGTTTTTTTTCTTATTTTTAGGGTCTAAAAGCTTGTGAACAAAAATTACATGGCTTTTAGCCCCTAAATCTGGAAATAGAGCGCCAGGAAGGTTAAAGAAAGCAATACTGTACAGGCAATTTGTGAAGGAATAACATATTGCTTTCTCATATTATAGGTTCTAAGTCTCAAAACACTTTGGACCCGGTTGCACTAGAGCCGGATCCAGCCCAAATCTGCAGGGTTTCACCGCGGGCGACTCAGGCAGTGAAATGCTGCCTATCCCTTCTATGCTCTGCCATCCGAATCACTATTCTGCAGTTTCCTGCAGCATGCACCTGAATCCCTATAGCCGTGCATGTCACGGCTAAGTCAATCAGATGCGTACTCGCATCACTACAAATGCCGGCGTGCGTTCTGCAAGAGGCACACCGACTAAGTGGAAACCGGTCCTTACTATTCCAGACCCCTGGGTACTAACCACACCAAGGTTGTGGAACTCACATCACTACAGGAGAACCTACTACCAACATAACCAGTGAGCACTTATACATTGCATCTCTCTCTCTCTCTCTCTCTCTCTCTCTCTCTCTCTCTCTCTCGCTCTCTCTCGCTCTCTCTCGCTCTCTCTCGCTCTCTCTCGCTCTCTCTCGCTCTCTCTCGCTCTCTCTCGCTCTCTCTCGCTCTCTCTCGCTCTCTCTCGCGCTCTCTCGCGCTCTCTCGCTCTCTCGCTCTCTCGCTCTCTCGCTCTCTCGCTCTCTCGCTCTCTCGCTCTCTCGCTCTCTCGCTCTCTCGCTCTCTCGCTCTCTCGCTCTCTCGCTCTCTCTCTCTCTCTCTCTCTCTCGCTCTCTCTCTCTCGCTCTCTCTCTCTCGCTCTCTCTCTCTCGCTCTCTCTCTCTCGCTCTCTCTCTCTCTCGCTCTCTCTCTCTCGCTCTCTCTCTCTCGCTCTCTCTCTCTCGCTCTCTCTCTCTCGCTCTCTCTCTCTCGCTCTCTCTCTCTCGCTCTCTCTCGCTCTGAAATGACTCCCTGAAAGCTTGACCCTGTTCTGATCTCTATAGACAAGCTTCTGTTCAGAGATAACCCTTTAGTGCCTGCAGCAACGCATTTCTTTATCAATGCAGACAGGATTGTGTTGTAAAACAGCATAGATGACAGCCCTCATGGCTCCAAAGCAGCAGACTGTACAAAACAAATAAAGGAAGAGTGAGGCACGGTGGCATAGGGTACAGCACTCCCGCCTTGCAACGCTGGGTCCCCAGTTCCAATCCCAAACACTATCTGCATGGAGTTTGTATCTTATCCCCATGTCTGCATGCGTTTACGCCCACATCCCAAAAACATAAAGAAGTTAATTAACTCCCTCCTTAAAATGGCCCCAGACAAAAAAAAAAAAGACATAGGACTATGGTAGGGATTAGATTGTGAGCACCTCTGAGGGACAAGTTTGTGTACAGGCTTGAGTTTAAATGTACGTCAGGAATTTCTAGTGTTCCTACTGTCCTAAAGAAGTGAACCAACTTTCTGAAGGTGACCATTATCTGTCTTGGGTTGTCACTCAAGCTATTTGTGCCTCTTCAGATTACTTTTTTCAAAGTCTCAGACACACCTGTAAACCATTTGCTTGAGAGAGAGAGGCAGAGCATAGGGCAGAGCACACAGACAGCTGAGCAGCAGGTTTCTACAGAGAAAGGTCACACACACAACTTTTTTTTTTTTTTTTTTTTTTTTTTTACAATTTTAGCAATACTGCAGGACACTACTGGGCCCAGTTCCCAGGCATGAATCAGAATGTTGATTGAAGAGAAATTCTAAATATTCTTCAAAAAGTCAGGCAAGCTGACATTGTTCATAATAACAAAAATATCTCATCATTGATCGGTGCTTCATTTTTGGGAGTTTCAGCTGCATGCAAGTGTCAGTACACTAACCATTAGTGTTGGTGCTCGAATTTGGGTTATTGAAATTTGGAAAGCTGAAGTCAGCCCTCACTACACTTCAGCACCCAGAAATGCAGACAGGTTTGGGGGAGTTAAGTTATTTACACTTCTTTAAAGAGCAAATAACTGAACTCCCCCTGACCCTGTCCACGTCTGGGTGCTAAAGTGTAGTGACAGGCTAATGAAGGTTGCCGAATTTTAATAACCCCAACACCAACACTACTAATTATTAAAGGACAACAGAAGTGAGAGGTATATGGAGGCTACCATATTGGTTTCCTTTTAAGCAATACCAGTTGCTTGGCTGTCCTGCTGATCATCTGCCTCTAATACTTTTAGCCATAGACCCCAATAAGCATGCAACAGATCAGGCGTTTCTGACATGCTTGATTCTGGTGTGATTCAGACACTGCTGTAGACAAATAGACCAGCAGGGAAGCCAGGCAACTGGTATTGCTTAAAAGGAAATAAATATGGCAGCCTCCATATACCTCTCACTTCAGTTGTACTTTAAAGCAAACCTGTGAGGAGAAAAAGTTTCTAAGTTAGATACCATATTTTGGTCATTTAATTTTTAATACACACTTTTTCTACCTCAAAAAGGGGAGAAAATAGTCCTGCATCCTATGCGCCAAATAAAGAGAGTCATTAAAGGATAACTGTAGCGAGAGGTATATGGAGGCTGCCATATTTGTTTTAATTTAAGCAATACCTATCAGTGTTGCCAACTCATTCCTTTAATTACTGGCACATCTAAGGCCACATACACACATCAGACTATAGTCTTTTGAAAATGAAAGATCACAGACCAATTTTACCCCCTTCCATGTAGTATGAGAGCCATACCTACACAGTCTATTCTATGGAGCTGAACTCCCCATCCGAAAAAAATCTTTGCAAGATGCTGCACACACAGATGCTGTACAGACACAAAAGATCAGTATCTGCAAAAGATCTGTTCCTGCCAAAGATCCGTTCCTGCAAATTGCATTCATAGTCTATGAGATCTGCAGATCATCATACACACCTTGTTTAACTGACATTCATCTGCAGATCAGACAATCATCTGCAGATCTGAAAATCCATCCTGGTGGATCTTTCATACTACATGGAAGGGGGTAAAATTGGTCTGTGATCTTTCATTTTCCAAAGACTATGGTCTGATGTGTGTATGAGCCTTAAGTTTATACAGGTTCTGGGGCTATTTGCACATAATCAGTGTCTTAACTGCGTCTAAATAGCCACAAAACCTGTATAATTCATATGCGTCAGTAATTAATCACTTCCCGACAGCCGCATGTACAAATGGCGGCCGGGAAGTGGACCCCGCAAGAACCGCCGCATGTACAAATGGCGGCGGCCCTTGTACAGGCACGGGCGGAGCGATCGCGTCATTCGTAACGTGATCCTCCGCCGGGGACTGGCTCCGCCCCCCTCGTGCTGTAACCCGCTGGCCGTTCGGAAGCGCCGGTGGGTTACTAGCACCCGGATCGCCGCATACAAAGTGTATAATACACTTTGTAATGTATACAAAGTGTATTATACAGGCTGCCTCCTGCCCTGGTGGTCCCAGTGTCCGAGGGACCACCAGGGCAGGCTGCAGCCACCCTAGAATGCACCGAAGCACACCGATTCCCCCCCCCCCACCCCCCGATCGCCCACAGCACCCCTCAGACCCCCCCTGCCCACCCCCCAGACCACTGTTTGCACCCAATCACCCCCTAATCACCCATCAATCACTCCCTGTCACTATCTGTCAACGCTATTTTTGTTTATGCCCTAAACTGCCCCCTGCTCCCTCCTGATCACCCTCCCACCCCTCAGATTCTCCCCAGACCCACCCCCCGTGTACTGTATGCATCTATCCCCCTGATCACCTGTCAATGACTCATCAATCACCCCCTGTCACTGCCACCCATCAATCACCCCCTGTCACTGCCACCCATCAATCAGCCCATAACCTGCCCCTTGCGGGCAATCTGATCACCCACCCACACCAATAGATCGCCCGCAGATCCGACGTCAGATCACCTCCCAAGTGCATTGTTTACATCTGTTCTCTACCCTAAACACCCACTAATTACCCATCAATCACCCCCTGTCACTGCTACCCATCAGATTAGACCCCTATCTGCCCCTAGGGCACTCAATCACCCACCCACACCCTCAGAACGCCCTCAGACCCCAGCCCTGATCACCTTGCCAGTGCATTGCTTGCATCTATTCCCCCCTCTAATCACACCTTGAGACACCCATCAATCACCTCCTGTCACCCCCCTAGCACTCCTATCCATCAGATCAGGCCCAATACAACCTGTCATCTAAAAGGCCACCCTGCTTATGACCGGTTCCACAAAATTCGCCCCCTCATAGCCCACCTGTCATCAAAATTTGCAGATGCTTATACCCCTGAACAGTCATTTTGAGACATTTGGTTTCCAGACTACTCACGGTTTTGGGCCCGTAAAATGCCAGGGCGGTAAAGGAACCCCACAAGTGACCCCATTTTAGAAAAAAAGACACCCCAAGGTATTCTGTTAGGTGTATGACGAGTTCATAGAAGATTTTATTTTTTGTCAAAAGTTAGCGGAAATTGATTTTTATTGTTTTTTTTTTTTTTTTTCACAAAGTGTCATTTTTCACTAACTTGTGACAAAAAATAAAATCTTCTATGAACTCGCCATACACCTAACGGAATACCTTGGGGTGTCTTCTTTCTAAAATGGGGTCACTTGTGGGGTTCCTATACTGCCCTGGCATTTTAGGGGCCCTAAACCGTGAGGAGTAGTCTAGAAAACAAATGCCTCAAAATGACCTGTGAATAGGACGTTGGGCCCCTTAGCACACCTAGGCTGCAAAAAAAGGTGTCACACATGTGGTACCGCCGTACTCAGGAAAGTAGTATAATGTGTTTTGGGGTGTATTTTTACACATACCCATGCTGGGTGGGAGAAATCTATGTAAATGGACAATTGTATGTAAAAAAAAAAAAAAATCATCAAAATATTGTCATTTAGGGCTGGTGCACACCAAAAACCGCTAGCAGATCCGCAAAATGCTAGCAGATTTTGAAACGCTTTTTCTTATTTTTCTATGGCGTTTTGCTAGCGTTTTGCGGATTGCTGCAGCGGATTTCAGTATAGTACATTTCATATATTGTTACAGTAAAGCTGTTACTGAACAGCTTCTGTAACAAAAACGTCGGCAAAACCGCTCTGAACAGGCGTTTTTCAGAGCGGTTTGCGTTTTTCCTATACTTAACATTGAGGCAGAAACGCATCCACAATCCAAAAAAATGCCTCACCCAGGCATTTTTCGTTTCTGCAAAACGCCTCCCGCTCTGGTGTGCACCACCCCATTGAGATACATTGACTAAGCGGATCCGCAGCCGCAAGCGGCTGCAGAAACGCTGAAAAAGCCGCTCGGTGTGCACCAGCCCTTACAGAGGTATTTCTCCCACCCAGCATGGGTATGTGTAAAAATACACCCCAAAACACATTATACTACTTCTCCCAAGTACGGCAATACCACATGTGTGGCATTTTTTGCAGCCTAACTGCGCTAAAGGGCCCAAAGTCCAATGAGCACCTTTAGGCTTTACAGAGGTGCTTACAATTAGGCACCCCCCAAAATGCCAGGACAGTAAACACCCCACAAATGACCCCATTTTGGAAAGTAGACACTTCAAGGTATTCAGAGAGGGGCATGGTGAGTCCGTGGCAGATTTCATTTTTTTTTTTTGTCGCAAGTTAGAAGAAAGGGAAACTTTTTTTTTTTTTTTTGTCACAAAGTGTCATTTTCCGCTAACTTGTGACAAAAATTAATATCTTCTATGAACTCACTAAGCCTCTCAGTGAATACTTTGGGATGTCTTCTTTCCAAAATGGGGTCATTTGGGGGGTATTTATACTATCCTGGAATTCTAGCCCCTCATGAAACATGTCAGGTGCTCAGAAAAGTCAGAGATGCTTGAAAAAAAATGGGAAAATTCACTTTTTGCACCATAGTTTGTAATGCTATATCTTTTACCCAAACCAATAAATATAGGCTGAATGTTTTTTTTTTTTTTATCAAAAACATGTTTGTCCACATTTTTCGTGCTGCATGTATACAGAAATTTTACTTTATTTGAAAAATGTCAGCACAGAAAGTTAAAAAAAAAAAAATTTTTTGACAAAATTCATGTCTTTTTTGATGAATATAATAAAAAGTAAAAATTGCAGCAGCAATCAAATCGCACCAAAAGAAAGCTTTATTAGTGACAAGAAAAGGAGCCAAAATTCATTTAGGTGGTAGGTTGTATGACCGAGCAATAAACCGTGAAAGCTGCAGTGGTCTGAATGGAAAAAAAGGTTTTGGTAGTTTACATCCTAACTACAGTATATTCACGTCATAGCAAGTGGCTCCTGAAAGCCACCTGACGTGAATATAAGTCACTTTGATTCAATGAGCACAGCGGGCGTGCTAGCACGCTCCTGGGCTCATTAACCCCCCTCCCCCTAACTACTCTATACCGGCATCCCTGCCAGGGGGTTCGATCTCCCCTCCACCTGCCCGATCCCTTGTAATTACCCCCCTCCCTCCCCTCTCCATGCTGCGATTGGGCAGGGCAGGATTAAAATGTAGCAATCTTTACCTGAACTTGTTCCTGCGGCGATCGCGTTCCCCTCCCTGAAGTTCCGCTGTCAGCCTCACTATGCTGAATGAATCGTGTCCCGGCTTGATGACGTCATCAAGCCGGGACCCGATCCGGGCAGCATAGCAAGGCTGACAGCGGTACTGCAGGGAGAGGAACGCGATCGCCGGTGAAACAAGGTCAGGTGAGAGATTGTGCCTTCTAACGCTTCCTTGCGCCTATCTCTGCGGGGGGGGGGGGGGGACACCTGGCATGTGGGTGGTATTTTAAAGGGCCACACACCTGGTTATCCCCGGGGCACACAATTTGCAATCCATCGTGGAGGGATACAGGGGCATACACCCGGCTACCTGGGGGGGGGGGGGGGGGGGGGGAATTAAAAACCACACCTGCCCAACTATGGGGGGGGGGGGTATACAGAGGCACATCTGGCTAACTAGGGGTGGTGGGATACAAAAGAGCCACATAATTGCAGGTAAAGCCAGGGATACAAAATGGGAAAAGCACCTTTATTTTCAAATCATATATTGTCGCCATACATTGTACTAGGATTATAATTTATAAATATATGGGTATATTATAAATATATGGGTTAAATCTACAGTAGCTCTTATTTTAAAACTATAATAGCTTAAAACTGAGAAATAATAACTTTACATTTTTCTCCCGTTATTCCCTTTAAAATGCTTATAAAGTAAAATAATTCTTAGCAAAAAGTATCACCCAAAGAAAGCCTAATTGGCGGCAAAAAAAAATAACTTTATCAATACTTATCACACATAAATGATCTATACCTTATTGGCTAATGAACGTGAGGAGTGTGAAATGCAGAAAATTGCTCTGGTTTTTAAGGAGGAATAACCCAGGGACGCGAAGTGGTTAAGGGGGGGTAAAGCCCACGGTCCTCAAGTGGTTAAAGGGATGAGTTGGCAACACTGATACCAGTTGCCTGACTATCCTGCTATTCCTCTGCCTCTAGTACTTTTAGCCAGAGGCGCTGAACAAGCATGCAGCAGATCAGGGGATTCTGACAATTTTGACAGATGACAAGATTAGCTGCATGCTTGTTTCTGGTGTGATTCAGACACTACTGCAGCCAAATAGACCAGCAGGGCTGCCAGGTAACTGATATTGCTTGAAAGGAAATAAATATGGCAGCCTCCATATACCTCTCACTACAGTTCTCCTTTAACCTGTGAACGGCAATACAAACCACCGACCCCCGCCAGGAACTCTCTGCAATGTCCCCATGTGTCCCCTCCACTACCCCTTGTGACCCCTCCACTCATATAGTTACAAGCAGCGGCAGCACCAGCCCACCTGATCCATCAGCAATTACAGACCTCTCCTGCACTGCTCCCCTAGTGCCAGCTTCTGATCGTGTCATCAGCAGAAGATGACGCTAGAGGAGCAGGAGAGGAGAGGTCTGATCACCGCTGAAGCCGAAGGATCAGGTGAGCCGGTGCTGAGCTGCTTGTAGAAGACACAAGGGGCCGAAGGACACACATGGGAGACACATTAACTGGGGGGAGAATATCTGCAAGACACTCCCAAAATATGGACGCACCAGGTTTAGTATATTTTTTCCGCCCTACCTAGGTACTGGGAAGTCTCTGGAGCCTCCAGAGACTTTCCAGGTTCTCCCTGCCATTTACAAGCTTGTGCCCTCTACAGATTGCGATATTGTTCAGCCAAGGCATGCTCATCACTGAGTGGGTGCAGACAATTCCCTTTTGCTCTAATCTAGTACAGGTTCACCAAAAAAAAAAAAAAAAAAAAAAAAAAGGAGGCGGCCCCTTTATTGGTCCGGTGCAGTATTTTTACCACACCCTACCGAATCCCAATGAAAGTCTATGGGGCCGTTCATACAGACATGGTGTGGCTCGATACGACTGAAGTGACGGTTTCGCCGGCGCAAGGACAGATTTACGATACCACGTGGTTCTGCGTGCATAGGCAAAAGCGTAGGCAAAAGCGTATTTTTGCAATAGGTTTCCGTGTAGTTCGTATTTCCAAAACAGGGAGTGCAAGCTAGCATCACTTCCTGTTTGGCTGTCAGCCAGAAGGGATTACTGCATATTAACGCATTAATCCTCGAAGGTCTGTTTTTGGCAATGTGGCCCTGCCACCAATCTTCAGTGTGAAACCGGCCTGAGGCTAAATTCCTGGCTGTAAGAAAATGTTGCAAAAGGGACTCCGCCTTTTACACATTCTGAGCACTACTTTGAGCTCTGTGGAATAGTAAAATCTTAACAAACAAACAAAAAAAAAACAAAAAAAAAGTGTAAAATAAAAAAAAAATCCTCAGTACACAGCAGAGTGCTCCACAAACCTTTCTTTGGCAGTCCCCTTCCTTTCCCGCTCCTTGATTTGCGGTCCATGAGCTTTGCTTGGGGACTGGTGGGCAGGACCCCTCGCGAGTTCTCCCCATTATCACTGACTGAGTCTCCTCTTCCAGAGTCCCGGGAAGAATTCTTGCGGAGGCGCCTCTTGGCTTTGGCATTAAGTTTAGCTTCATGAAGGGAAGACACTGGCAGGTTTCCATTCAGCTCATTCTTAATTTGCTCCAATCCACTGCGTTCTTCATCCCCATAAAACAGGGAATCATTGAGGTTATCAGCTTCTGTGGGACAAAAAAAAAAAAACAGTCTGAGGTAATCCACCAGAACTCCGTGCCGAGTGTACCGTAAATAAGGATGAAGTTGTGAATAAGGAAGATGTTATTTACTGGTTGTATATAGCTGCCTGTTCTAGCATCTTGTCAGCATACAGGATTCAAATCTGAGGAAGGCCGTGTAGCTGAAAGCTTGCTATTATTCTTTTGAAAGGAACACCATCGTGAAAAAAAGTAGGCAGTTAATGTGACAAAACCGACAGGTTTTGGGCCAGTCCATCTCCTAATGGGGGATTCCCAGGGTTTACTTTGTTTTCAACAGCATTTCCTGAACAGCAGGCCCGTTTCCACTGCCACTGGTGTTTAAGATGCAAAGCGATTTGCGCATCGCCTTGCATCCCTCCGCAAGTACTTTCCGGTTGTCTTCCATACAACCGGATGCGGCGCCATGCAGCTTCCCTTCGGCGGCTATGGGGACTAGGATGTGTGCTGCGGATAACTGCAGCATGCTATCCATGATTTCCCCCATGTCGCATCGCGCCAGACCACGTAAGTAAATTTGCGTTAATGGTAACTACTCCATTGACGTGAATTAGTTGGTTTCCTTGCGTTTGGAGAAGCGGAGCGGTTTCCGCATAGCAACGCGTCTAGTGGAAACGGGCCCTTACTGACAAAATAGTGTGCAGGCGAGTAGGGAGGCTGGAAGGTATCTTACTATTTTGTCAGATAAACTGCTGTTCAAACAAAGAAAACCCTAAGAATTCCCCATGAGGAGATGGACTAGCCCAAAACCTGTCAGTGCTGTCAGATTTTAACTGCCTACTTTTTTGCTAAAATGTGTCCTTTAAGTTAGGATGATACTTCCCCCCCTCCCCCCCTCCCAATAGTGGCAAATCAAGCAGGAGATAAGAAGCGCCGGCGGGGACGAGCGGGAATCGATGCGGGCGCACGCGCGGACGCAACGGGAGTCGATCTGGCGGCTAATCGAGCCGCCGGATCGACTCGTGTATGCCCAGCATGAGACACACACACACACACACACACACACACCTTATGGGATAGGATTAACTAAAAATGAATGAGTGAGTGAATGTAACTTGTATCATCCCCAATCAAGCCCTTTGTTATGGCTAACATGGTACAATACTACCGATATCTTAAAGGACCGCTGTCACAATAATTGTAAAAATTTTAAATACATGTGAACATATACAAATAAGGAGTGCATTTCTCCCAGAGTAAAAAGGAGCTATAAATAACTTTTCTCCTATGTTGTGGTCACTTACAGTAGGTAGTAGACTGACAGAACTGACAAGTTTTGGGCTAGCCCATCGCCTCATGGGGATTCGCTGGGTTAATAAATAAAATGCTAATAGTCCCCCATGAGGAGATGAAATAGTCCAAAACCTGTCAGTCCTGTCAGATTTCTATTACCTACTGTAAGTGACAGCTACATAGGAGAGAAGTAATTTATGGCTCATTTTACTCTGGAAGAAACATACTTCTTATTTGTATGTGTTTACATGCAATTTAAATGTTGCAATTTTTTGTGTGACTGTGGTCTTTTAAAATCAGGCAAATATGAAAGAACTCCATCTCCTAGAATGGGTTGGGAACCCATCGGTCGTGGCCATGTGACCGCTACATCATGTCTCCACACTTACCACTAGTTCTCTCCCACCTCTGTGCACAGTGAGAAGGTCGTTGCACTTGTATCCCCGCAGGCACGGATATGTAACTACCATACTAAATTTAGCCACTTTCCTGCACTACACTTATATGGGGGGGGGGGGGGGGGGGACATGCTTGCCACTGAGACTAGAGCAGAGGAGGGGGAGAGTGGGGTTTAGAAGCATAAAGGTTGCACAGGGGCACGTAAGCATTGTAGGGGCTTTAACCTCCCTGGCGTTCTATTAAAATCGCCAGGGAGGCTGCGGGAGGGGTTTTTTTTTTTTTATAAATAAAAAACTATTTCATGAAGCCAACTGAAAGTTGGCTGCATGAAAGCCCACTAGAGGGCGCTCCGGAGGCGTTCTTCCGATCGCCTCCGGCGCCCAGAATAAACAAGGAAGGCCGCAATGAGCGGCCTTCCTTGTTTTGCTTCCCTCGTCGCCATAGCGACAAGCGGAGTGACGTCATGGACGTCAGCCGACGTCCTGACGTTAGCCGCTTCCGATCCAGCCCTTAGCGCTGGCCGGAACTATTTGTTCCGGCTGCGTAGGGCTCGGGCGGCTGGGGGGACCCTCTTTCGCCACTGCTCGCGGCGGATCGCCGCAGAGCGGCGGCGATCAGACAGCACACGCGGCTGGCAAAGTGCCGGCTACATGATAGCCGCTGTACAGCGGCATCCCCCCAGCCTCTTCGATCGCCTCCGGCGATCTTTGATCAGGAAATCCCGTTCAAAGAACGGGATTTCCTGAAGGGCTTCCCCCGTCGACATGGCGACTGGGCGGGATGACGTCACCGACATCATGACGTCTAAGGGCATCCCGATCCACCCCTCAGCGCTGCCTGGCACGGCGATCTTGCACAGGGAGCGGCGACCATCGGAATGCACACGCAGCTAGCAAAGTACATGAGGGTGCTTCGTCTCTGGTTCCCTTTAACCTTCCTGGCGGTAAGCCCGAGCAGGAGGATTTCTCAGGCCCTGCTGGGCCGATTTGCAGCCCCCTTTTTTTTTTTTTTTATTATTTATATTTAATTTTTTGCAACACGCAGCTAGCAAAATGCTAGTTGCGTGTTGCAAAAAAAAAAAAAAAAAGGGGGATGCAAATCGGCCCAGCAGGGCCTGAGAAATCCTCCTGCTCGGGCTTACCGCCAGGAAGGTTAAAGGGAACCAGAGACGAAGCACCCTCATGTATTTTAGCATATGTATCAATGGGAACATTAGAGAAAACGCCTACCCTGCTCTCTGTTTCATTATTTACTGTTCAGATTGCTTATCAGCCCTGATAAAATCCCCGACTGAGCATTCAGCCTGGCTTTGCTAAGGAATATTTATAGCTCAGTCTGTGTTCTCTCATGTCTTTTCATGCCCAAGCCTGCCCCCTGCTGGCTCTGCTCAGGAATCATTATAGCCGAGTCATTATAGCAAAGCCAGACTGAATGCTCAGTCGGGGATTTTATCTGGGCTGATAAGAAGCAATCTGAACAGTAAATAATGAAAGAGAGCAGGGCAGGCGTTTTCTGTAATGTTCCCATTGATATATATGATAAAATACATGAGGATGCTTCGTCTCTGGTTCACTTTAAGTGCTGCATAGGAGTGCAAGAATGCATTGGGAGGACCATATTACTGGCACAAGCACATATATACAGATTGGAGGAGAGGGACCAATAATAGCCATAACCTTATTCTTACTGAACACACCCACAGCAACTTTGTCATCTTTCAGCAGTACTCACTATGTTCCAATATGACCCATACAAGGGTTGCAAAAGACACCTAAAGTGAGAGGAATATGGAGGCTGACATGCTTATCTCCTTTTAAACAATGCTCATTGCCTGGCTGTCTTGCTGATCCTCTCCCTCTAAAACTTTTAGCCAAACACGAGGAACAAGCATGCAGATCAGGTGCTCTGACTGGATTTGCAGCATGCTTGTTCAGGTGTGCGATTCAGACACTACTGAAACTAGAGAGATCAGCAGGACTGCCAGGAAACAGGTATTCTTTAAAATATAAAAAAAAAAAAAAAATGACAGCCCGCACATCCCTCTCACCTCAAGTTCCCTTTAAAGAAACTTAAAATGTACAGTCCAGGTTTGCTAAATTACTCATGTTCTCCAACTTCCACAGAAATCAATTCAAAGTAGGTGGAAAATTCCACAGATGGAGATGTCTAACCTTCAGTCTGTGTAAGCCTTAAAAACAAAACAAAGAAGTTCAGCTGGAATAACACGCTCACTGGTCCGGTACTGGAAATAGAGGAGCCTGTGCCATGCTTTTATGGCTTTGTCCTGAGATAAACAACTTAGAAAAAAGGTTTATTTATATCACTAAAGTACACAAGAGTCTTAGATAGGCACACACCCACATACACCCCTCAGTGACAGGACCAGCACCAGGAAGGGTCTGACTGAAGAAACTTCCATTTGCTATCCTAGCACATGACTGAACGTCGGCATCAAATTAAAGGAAGCCTTATGTGAGAGTGATATGGAAGCTGCCATATTTATTTTAAAGGGAACCTTAACAGAGAGATATGGATATTTCCCTTTAAACAATACCAGTTGCCTGGAATCCAGCTAATCTCTTTGGCTACAGCAGTGGCTGGATTACACACCTGAAACAAGCATGCAGCTAATCCACCACTTCTTCACCACTGCATTGAAGGGGCCACTGCAGTGAGAAAACAGTTTTCTCTACACTGCCATAGCAAACCAAGTGCTAAGCGGTTTTAAAAAACGCTAGCGGTTTGCGGTGAGCGGGAATCGCGCAATTAAAAACAAAATAAAAATGGCAGCCTACTTCGCTTAATGTTCAGGTTCAGGCTGCACACCTGAGGTTTGCGATATGAGCTCCGTATAAATTAGGAATCATATGACCTTGCGCCACTGTGCAGTGAAAGCGTCATATTCATAGGCCCTCCGGCCCCCCGCTAGCGATATACTCCCTGCTGGGTGGGAGGTTTGTCACTGTGGATCGTCAGTCCACGTATGCATACAGCTTTGCACATCGACTTGCATTACTGCATAATTCGTGCAGTAGGGAAGCATCATGCAGTAACACGCTGCAGCCTTTGCTTCAGTATTGCGGAGATTTGCAGACTTCCGGCGGACAGCATTGCATCGTGTGAAGTGTGCAAGTCCCCATAGACTTGCATGGCCCTTGCGGCAAGTAAGCAGCACGGAAGAGTAACGCAGGGCGACACAGCGTGCAAGGGGCCTTAACCTGCTGGGCGTTCCAATTCCCGCGGCCATGGGAAGGTTTTTTTTACGCACGATTTTTTTTTTTTAATGACATGTAGCTAGCCTAGCGCTAGCTACATGATTCTCCCCGGTCAGCTCCTTCCCTCCCACCCTTCTGATCGCCGCCGGCGATCACGCCCATAAGGAAATCCCGTTCTGAACGAGATTTCCTTAAGGGCTTCCCCCGTCGCCATGGCGACGAACGGAGTGACGTCATGGACGTCGTGACGTCACAGGGACTCCCGATCCACCCCAAAGTGCAGCCTGGCGGCGATTGGCCAGGCTGCGCACGGGGTCTGCGGGGGGGGGGGGGGCCTCTTTCGCGGCGGCGATCGGGTAGGACAAGCAGCAAGCAAAGTGCTTGCTGCGTGTTAAAAAAAATATATATATTCAAAACATCCCAGCGGGGCCTGAGCGGTGCCCTCTAGCGTCTCTGGACGTGCCCTCTCTGCACTCTAAGATGGCAAGGAAAACAGCTGGTGTTCTTGCCGGCCCGCAGACCGCGACCCGATGGCCGCGGAGAGCGAGACCAGCATCCCCATGTCCTCCGTATCCCGCCTCAGCAGAAAGAGGAGCTCGGAGGTGAGCAGAGTGAGAGCAGAGTGAGCAGAAGGAGAAAAAGTCCGGAGCCCTGTGGCCGCGGCGTCCGAGTCCGGCGCCACCTCTGATAAAAGCACATTTGAGGTCTGTGGAACCTTTAGCCGATTTTTATGTCACAAGCTACAGAGTTCAAACCAAGATACATACAAGCTTGCATTATAAATCAGAAAGATAGAAGTACAGTATACTTTTTCATTATAAGCAAGCACCCTAAACAACTGAAGATATTGAAACAAGCATGTCAAAGTAAAAATTACCTCACTGGTTGCCCAGCACTTAAGATTACAAATCACACATATGAACACATATACGGTAAACACAGAAACATAATTCTCAATCAAAAAGCAAACAGCAAATTTTTAAACACACGGGCCCATATGCAATTCACTTTTTCACCTGAGTTTTCTGTTAGGTGATAATTTTAAACTTGTCAATAAAATACCCTTTCAGCCACCAGAAAGCAAGAAAATACTCAAAATAATTTTGATAGTACTTTTCCACCTACTTTTTTTCGTTGAAAAGTGCTGAAAAGTTATTTTAAATAGAAGATGAAAAATTATCTCCTAGGAGAAAACTCAGGTGAAAAAGTGAATTGAATTTGGCCCCAGGTGCCCACACAGAAGCAGCCTGCTATTTTTTAAAAATGTGACCTGTCTCGACTCTGCTCTGCGGGCTACCAGAGTCTGGTGCAGAGAGGCCGCCATGCTGCTTCTTGCCCCTCACAGCCGTAATTTGTGCACGCAGAGAGGATAAAGTGTGCAGAGGTGATCGTAGCTGGAGGCGGTGGTGATCGTGACTAAAGATGGTGGCAATCGGGACTGGAGGCGGGGAAGGAGCTGACACCGATCGGGACAAGAGGGGGTGGTGCAAATTGGGGCCGGAGGCGAAAGTGGTGCGGATCCTGGTTGGAGATGGAGGAGCTGGTGCCGATCGGGACTGCTCTGCAGGTTTCCGAAGTCTGGTGCAGGGAGGCCGCCATGCTCTTCTGACCCTCTCACAGCCGTAATGCGTGCATGCAGTGAGAGGGCACCTTGATAGGATAGAGGACGGAGCATTTGGAGGCGATCGTAGCTGGAAGCGGCGGTGATCGTGGATTCAGATGGAGGATCGGGACTGGCAGCAAAGGAGATGCTGATGCCGATCGGGGCAGGAGGCGGCGGAGACGCTGATGCGATCAGGGCTGGAGGCAGAGTAAACGCTGGTGCTGGAGGAGGCCCTGGTGTTGATTGGGGCTGGGGGAGGAAGTGGTGCCAATCCTGGCTGGAGATAGAGAAGGCACTGGGATAGATCAGGGCAGGAGACTGGGGACTCGCAGTGCATGGCCAGATAGGTTGATAGTGCTACCGCTGCGCATTCTGCAATTTGTACTGTAAAATACCGTACATTCGGACTATAAGACGCACTAAGTCTCCCCCCCCCCACTTTTGAGGAAGAAAAAGTGCATCTTATAGTCCTAAAAATACGGTATATAGTTATACACGTTTATCCTCCCTATATTGCACCATTGGGCTCCCGGTCTCTCCTTACTTCTCACCTAGATATTTATGGCCCTTACAAGAGTCACCAAAGGAAAGAAACTCCTATAACTGGTGTGATTCAGACTCTACTGCAGCCAAATAGATCAGCAGGGCTGCCAGGCAACTAGTATGCTTTAAAAGAAAATAAATATGGCAGCCTCCATATACTTCTCACTTAAAGCCATGCATTGCTCCACTGCAAAGAGACACAGAGAGCCAACTGGTGATCCAGAGAACTGATAATAGATACACAGCACAGCTTCAGGAATATCAAAATGACTGCACTCAGCCCAACACGAGAGACTTGTGCAGAACACGGTGTCTCAGGCTGTCAACTTTAAACAAATGAGGCACCTGTAAAACAGCAACCAGCCCAAAATGCCGTGTTCAGCAGAAGTCTGTAGAATTTGCCTCAGTACACAAGGCAGTTCTTCTGGTAATTATTACAGTGTATAGAGCAGACATCTTCTGCAGAGCTTCAGAGGCGCTCACAATCCAATATAGCATAGACAGTTTAATGTCCATAACATGGTCTAAGGCAGCTATGGGCAAAATAGGGCCTGCATACAAAAAACGCTTTTTAATCAGCCGTACAGCTTTTTCATCAGGCTCTTTACCTTGCGAGCAGAGCATAAATTAAGTTACTTACCCACTCTCTGCTTCCATTGGCAATCTCCCTGCAGCTGCATGTACAGCGTCCATCTCCATGGCTACAGTGGCGTCACATGGAGAGAGACATACAGTGGCCATAAAGAGGATGGAGGAGGTGAGTTAATTTATGCTCCGCTTGCAACTCTGCACATGGAGGGGGAAGCACACCTATACTAACACTAGGGGCAAAGCTGGCTAGCTAAACTAGGGAGAAGGCAGCCTAATACTGGGGGCACAACTGGCTGCCTACACTTGGGGGGGGGGGGGGCTACTGATTAATGGAGGCACGCTTAGCTACATATAATGTTGAGGGGGGAGGCCATCTGATGTTGTGAGAACACCTGGCCATCTAAACTAGGGAGGGGGCTGCCTAATACTGGAAGCACAAATGGCTAACTAAAACTAGGGGGGGGGGGGGGGGAGAATACTTATAACTGGGGGCACCCCTGGCTCATCGGCTACCTGAACTGGGGATTAAACTAAAGGTGGCCATACACTCGTTAGATCAGAAATCTATCTGATGATTTATCTGCTGCTAAACTATCTGATGTGTTTAGGAAATTTTTTTTTTTTTTTTTTTTTTTTTTTTTTTTTTTTTTTTTACTAGTAACAGATTTCCAATAGATTTCAGTTTGAAATCTATTGAAAATCGATCTGATGGCATTTTTTTTTTGCCATCAGATTTCCATTAAAGCCAATGCAAACTGATAAGCAATCTCAACAGATCGACCTAGATTTTCCAGCCTGCCAGATCGATTGAAATCGGCCGCAAATCAGTCGTTTGGTCAATCGATTTGCAATTGACCAAATCGATTTTGATCGATCGATCAAAAATCGGCTGAGTGTATGGGCCCCTTAAGACTTGTATGCATTTGGCTTCTAGTACTGGGGAAGAAGCACACCTGCCTATACTTGACTGGTCCCTCTGCCAAAACCCTTTGTGTACCCAGAGTTAAAAAATATGCCGTCCCCAGGCCTTTGAAGAGGGGGGGGGGGGGGTAATTTAACAGTATTCTTGGGATATAGCAGGAAACCAGAACACACAAAAACACAGGGGGAATTTGCAAATTCTGCACAGATACTGTCCTAGCACATATTTAAGCAGGGGACCCTAGAGCTGCAATGCAAGGAGAGCCCTGTTTGGGGGATCTATACTCTGCTAGACTGGCAGAGACTTCCATTATCACAGCCTCAGAATGTCACTTTCCCACTCACTGACACCCCACCACCTACATCCCCTCCTAGCTTCCTCAGGTAGACCGCAGATGGCACCTCTATAATTCGTGTGGAATAGAGGGGCATAGATTTCTGTATCCTAGGAAGAAGGGTTTTTTTTGTGTAATGAATCACGAGTGGCAGATGAGTAATCTTAAGGTGGCCACTAACGATCCAATTTCTACCGAAAAATCGTTCGAGCGATCAGATAATTATTCTGATCGGAAGAAAAATCGTTCACTACACCATCAACAAACCAATCTTTGCTTCCCATCTATCACAACCTACTAGAAAAAACAAATTTTGGTTTGACCAAAACCAAAATCGGACGACTATTCTTTTAATCGATCGTAATAGATTGTGTCATCAATAGAGATTATTTACAACCAATCCAATCAGAATTTTTTGATCGCTCAAACGATTTTTCGCTAGATATTGGACCGTTGGTGGCTACCTTTATGTGTGCAAGTAGAACTACGCTGTAAGTCATGTACACACTAGATTTTAATTCCAAAACAAACATGTAATAGTCTTGAAAGAAAATCCAGAAGTTACCACAGCAGAGAGATCTTGGTAAATAAAGTGTAGTGTCTTCAGATGAAACCTAGATACATATATACATGATGATTTTATAATCCTGGAAAATTAAAACAGTTGAGAAACAATCATCCACAACACCTTGGAAGATTAATCACTTTGCCTTCATGCAATCTATGAGGCAATTAACCAAATCTTTTAACATGCAGAACTATTCCACATTAGCTGCGGTACACAACCTCCAACAGAGCAGAGACATGTGGAGAAACTACATAACAGATCTAACGGCAAACCGTCAGGAATTACAAGGATGATGAAATAAAGCCAGTTATCAGCTGAAGGCAGAAAACATAGGTGTGTAACCTCAAACCCCCGTTCCACAGATTCTGACTGGCAAAGATAAACCTAGTCTACTCATTTCCCTTTCAAGACAGCAGAACAAGTACGGTACCATACTGATGTAACCTGCCATACATGTATCACTTGAATAAAATCTGCCAGACATCTATTAATCCCCGAATAACCAACTTTTGAATTTAAAAAAGTTTCTGGCAGTATACCCAAGGAAGATTTCTGTTCTTAAAAAGGAGAGCCCAAGGTGGGCTCAAAAAAAAATGAAAAAAGTAGGCTACCTGATCCACAGGGCTGAACGGATCAGGTAGCCGCAAATACCGCCGCTCCCATAGGCCGCAATGGCCCACTTTCGCGACCTCTGGGTCATGACGCTGCACTGAGAGACTGTCTCTCATAGCGTGCAGGGAGGCGGGGGAGCGGCAGGAGGTGTGGCCAGGTGAGAGCTGCCCAATGACAGCTCAGGAAACCCAGCAGGAACGCCTCTGGCTGCCGTTTTGAACAGAGAATTCCTATCCCCTGTATTTACCTCCGAGTTGGCAACAAATTTTGACGCTAAACTCAAAGAGCTATAGTGCGGCGGTGGGGGAGGGGGGGCGCAGAGAGCAGCTGTTGGGAGACACAGAGACATGTCATGGGTCATGTCCCATCTGCCCACCCAAAAAATTCACCTCGGGTTCTCTTTAAATAGAGATTCATGCTCCCATGATAATTACCCACCTGTGTCCCCTCAGCACAGTCTTGCTACCACAAGATGCAGATAATGACACTTATTTCAAATCTGAAGACTGGCTTTAAAGTGGGCTAAAACTGACAAAACAATCACGAATAAAATGTGTGCACAAGGAATATGGTCGGTCTACAAATTACTAATTCCCAAAGTACAGTTTATCTGCTCTGAAAGCTGCCATTGCATTTTACTGCATAGCGGCTATATTTATATATTAGAATGTATCCAGTGAACACTTCTCAGCTCTCTCGGGTTCTACAATGTGTGCACCTTCAGTGTCAGGCGACTCTGACTGTATAGTTATTTTAGCAAACAAAGGAATGTAAACAAAAGATAATGTTACCACCTCTTCAGATGTGGCTAGAAGCCTTCCACTGAAGCAAGGAGCTTTCCACTGAAGGTGCTGCGTTTAACTGAATGCAAATGTTTTTGTGGTAGTAGATTTTATGCTGTAAATAATCTTTGAGAACAAAGGAGGAAATATTGGCGTTTCATAACACTAAAAAGCCATTCCTGTGGCCTACCTGGTATGTTGGCATTTATCTCAACTGGGTTTTCTATTTCCATAGTGAATGATGGGTGCCCTTAAACCAAGAAAAGAGATCTGGAAAAACAAACAAAGTACAGTTAGATATATACACATAGAACATAAATGGAAAAGCAGTCTTACAATGCGTGTCACCAGCCACAGATTATATAGCAAACACATCAATCAGCAGCTCTCAACACAGTAAGAAAGCAAACTCACACCCTCTGGTACCATTGTACTACGCTGCAGCTGAGAACAGACTGAGCACAGTCAGCGACAAGCAAGCATGTCCCTTATCAGCATGTCAGGAAAGGTCCTCAGCTTTGCTGTGGGATTAGGATCTCCGACTGCTAGGAGATGTGCAGCCTACACAGCCTACACAGCAGAGCAGAGGGCCACTGGCAACACCGAGAAGTATTGTGTTATGAGGAGACACCATTGTAATGCATTCAGCTGCTGCTTCATGAATAGAAAATCATTGACCGACAAAATGAACTTGACTTACTAAAAAAGGTTAAATAGCAGTGGAAAGCATAAATGAACCAAGCAAACCAGGGATGCAAAAAAAAAAAAAAAAATAAATAAAAAAATAAAACTACAACATTCAGTCTTGTCTTAGATCAATTCTGACTACAGCAAGGTGTGTAAATGAGTGTGAGAGACACATGCAACACTCAAGCAAGAATTAATCTTCTTAGAATGCCCAGATGACCTTAAAATGTCATGCATACCTAAAGTAAAAATAAACTGATAATTGTTTTTTCCTTTCTGCAGTTTAATGTACAATTCAATTTTAATTTGCAGACTAGTATCAAATTTAATAGGCACAAGTTTTCTTACTTTTCCAACCTGGAATCTTTACTCCATATGGCACAAGTTTTACTGTACAGGCAACCCATGTTCTTTCCCCTTCCTGCAAGAGTAGTTGGGGGCGCATCTGCAAAATCTGAGTGGCCAGCAGGAAGCTCTGAACCTCCTATTACCATACTGTAGAATACTGAACCGCCTGTTACAATTGGCGTGAAGTACTACAAACATTTGTAGAGCACTTTTCTCCCCTAGGACTCAAAGATCATAAGCATGGCTCAAGTCAGTAATTTATTGATTGGTAAATTGTGGTACAGGAGAAGAATTCTACAAGTCCACCAATGCCAGGCTAAACAGGTGACTTTTCAGTCTGGATATGAATAACTCCAGTGATGGGGCTGTCTTTACTGGGTGTGGTAGGGAATTCCAAAGGGTAGGGGCAGCATGAGAGAATGCTCTGGCTCCAAGGTTTTGAGGTGCACCCTGGGAGTAACCCAAGTTTATGGCTCTTGCTGATCTGAGGTTCTGAGAGGTGTGGGGCAGTTTCAGCAAATCCTTCACATATCCAGGGCCAGATTTGTGTATGGATTTGACCGTAAACAGTCCAGTCTTGAAGAGTATTCTCCATTTTACAGGTAGCCAGTGCAGTGAGCGAAGAATCAATGTAATGTGACAGTGGCTGGTTTGTTAGGAAACTGGCACCAGCATTCTGTACTAATTGCAGGCGGTACAGTAGCTGAGCAAATTAATTCATTTAAACAAGGTAAGCAAATTGAAATAATAGGAGTCATTAATTAGGGATTGCTCCTCTCCACAAATGTGTATTTTCACTTTAACACACGAAGCGAAAATAAGCTAATGAAACAAAAGATTTTATTTATCCTCCTCCTAAAAATGTCTTTTTAAGATATTTCACAGCTCATTTTATTGTTTTATAGGAGAGGGAGAGAGAGAGGGAGAGAGGGAGAGAGGAGAGAGGGAGAGAGGGAGAGAGGGAGAGAGGGAGAGAGGGAGAGAGGGAGAGAGGGAGAGGGAGAGAGGGAGAGAGGGAGAGAGGGAGAGAGGGAGAGAGGGAGAGAGGGAGAGAGGGAGAGAGGGAGAGAGGGAGAGAGGGAGAGAGGGAGAGAGGGAGAGAGGGAGAGAGGGAGAGAGGGAGAGAGGGAGAGAGGGAGAGAGGGAGAGAGGGAGAGAGGGAGAGAGGGAGAGAGGGAGAGAGGGAGAGAGGGAGAGAGGGAGAGAGGAGAGAGAGAGAGAGAGAGGAGAGAGAGAGAGAGAGAGAGAGAGAGAGAGAGGGGGAGAGAGGGAGGGAGGGAGAGAGAGAGAGAGAGAGAGAGAGAGAGAGAGAGAGAGAGAGAGAGAGAGAGAGAGAGAGAGAGAGAGAGAGAGAGAGAGAGAGAGAGAGAGAGAGAGAGAGAGAGAGAGAGAGCCCATGTCTAACATCACTTCGGGAATCGGGTAAGAGAGAGAGAATACCCATGTCTAACATCACTTCGGGAATCGGGTATCCTTTGATTATGTAACCTCTTAGCATACAGAGACATGTGCCCCGACATCTTGTGTACCTGTTCCTGGCTGGGCTAATGACATGAGCATGACATTGTCACCTGTCACTTTACACATGCATGAACACAGCAGCTCACACCTCTGTCACACACACACACACACACATCAGCACATACTTTGCCCTGCAGGCCATTCTCTTCACTTCCTGCAGCCAGTATGATTAACACAAAAAAGACATCCTAACATGTGGCAGCTTTTCAAGAGGCAATCCTAAAAATGTGACAAACCACACCCATCCTATCTGGAAAGATGGAAGAAACCCCGTGCTTCTGGCTTGGTGACAGGAGAGACACAGTAAACACCTGCTACTGTAGTAATTAACTTCTGCAAGCTACTCTCTTTTCAGGATGGCGGTTTTGTTCCCTATTGGAAGCCTCATCATAGCCTAATCTCTGCCCACATTCCACACCACTGAAGCCATTCTGCACAAACAATGGTTCATTCCCACTACATGCACTGCAAGGCAGTTTTCAGTGCACACATTTTGAGCTTCCCAGCATCAGAAAGCACAGTGGCGTAGTGGTTAGCGCTCTTGCCTTGCAGCGCTGGGTCCCCAGTTTGAATCCCAGCCAGGTCAACATCTGCAAGGAGTTTGTATGCGTTAGAGGAGAACTCAGCCTAATGGTGGGATCCACACCATACAATATTTTGGCCCATTTACATGCCCGATCCATTACTTCCAGCATGTCAATCTGAGGATCGATTGACTTTATGACCGATTTCCATAGAAACGAACGGAAATTGGTCATAAAAATCGCTCAGATCGGACATGCTGGAAATAACCGATCGGGCAGGTAAATTGGACGAAAAATTGCATGGTGTGGATTCAGCATAAAGCTGGCCATACATCATACAATCCTGATTGTACAATTTTAGACAAGATACAGAACAGTTATATCACACTTCTTCTGGCAGACTCGGTGCCGAAGCTGCAGCCACTAGGGCTCTATAGGCAGTAGCAGTGTCAGCGAGTCTTGCTCAAGGTCTCCTTACTAAACAGGAAGAGCCAAGATTCGAACCCTGGTCTCCTGTGTAATGCTGGGGATACACTGTACGTCTCTGTACAGTGTATCGAGCAGCTGATGCCGGGAGCTGATAATATTCATCAGGTCCGATGACCCCACTCGATCCCCGCTGGCAGACAATGGCGGGGAATCAAGCGGCTGATAAGGAGCGCTGGCGGAGACGAGCCGGGATCGATCCGCGACACACCGGCATCGAGCCGCTTGCTCTATACCGGCACATAATCGCACCGTGTATGCCCAGCATTAGAGGAAAAGCCAGTACACTATCCAGCCAACCCAATATAAACATCTTTGCAAAAAGGGCAACTGAAGTTAGAAGGATATGGAGGCCGCCATATTTATTTCCTTTTAAACAATACCAGTTTCCTGGCTTCCCTGCTGATCTATATGGCTGCAGTGGTGTCTGAATAACACCAGAAACAAACATGCAGCTAATCTTGCCAGATCTGACAATAATGTCAGAAACACTTGATCTGCTGCATGCTTGTTCAGGGTCTATGGCTCAAGCCCAATCTACACGGTACGATTCTATTTAC